>NW_028116209.1:0-76482 GCF_964273445.1 Streptopelia decaocto
GGGAATGGGAAGAATTGGGACAAAAATTGGAAAATTTTTAAGGGACTTTGAAAAAATTTCAACTGGAATTTTAGCATTTTTTTTACGTGAAATTGTAAACATGTGGACACGGATTTTGAAAATTCTAGAGAGAATTTTAAAAGCTTCAACAGAATTTCTACAATTTTGAGAGGGATTTGAAAAGTTTCAATGGGAATGGGAAGAATTGGGACAAAAATTGGAAAATTTTTAAGGGACTTTGAAAAAATTTCAACTGGAATTTTAGCCATTTTTTGACGTGAAATTGTAAACATGTGGCCATGGATTTTGAAAATTCTAGAGAGAATTTTAAAAGCTTCAAGAGAATTTCAACAATTTTGAGAGGGATTTGAAAAGTTTCAATGGGAATGGGAAGAATTGGGACAAAAATTGGAAAATTTTTAAGGGACTTTGAAAAAATTTCAACTGGAATTTTAGCCATTTTTTGACGTGAAATTGTAAACATGTGGCCATGGATTTTGAAAATTCTAGAGAGAATTTTAAAAGCTTCAAGAGAATTTCAACAATTTTGAGAGGGATTTGAAAAGTTTCAATGGGAATGGGAAGAATTGGGACAAAAATTGGAAAATTTTTAAGGGACTTTGAAAAAATTTCTACTGGAATTTTAGCATTTTTTTTACGTGAAATTGTAAACATGTGGACATGGATTTTGAAAATTCTAGAGAGAATTTTAAAAGCTTTAACAGAATTTCTACAATTTTGAGAGGGATTTGAAAAGTTTCAATGGGAATGGGAAGAATTGGGACAAAAATTGGAAAATTTTTAAGGGACTTTGAAAAAATTTCAACTGGAATTTTAGCCATTTTTTGACGTGAAATTGTAAACATGTGGCCATGGATTTTGAAAATTCTAGAGAGAATTTTAAAAGCTTCAACAGAATTTCAACAATTTTGAGAGGGATTTGAAAAGTTTCAATGGGAATGGGAAGAATTGGGACAAAAATTGGAAAATTTTTAAGGGACTTTGAAAAAATTTCAACTGGAATTTTAGCCATTTTTTTATGTGAAATTGTAAACATGTGGACATGGATTTTGAAAATTCTAGAGAGAATTTTAAAAGCTTCAACAGAATTTCTACAATTTTGAGAGGGATTTGAAAAGTTTCAATGGGAATGGGAAGAATTGGGACAAAAATTGGAAAATTTTTAAGGGACTTTGAAAAAATTTCAACTGGAATTTTAGCCATTTTTTGATGTGAAATTGTAAACATGTGGACATGGATTTTGAAAATTCTAGAGAGAATTTTAAAAGCTTCAACAGAATTTCAACAATTTTGAGAGGGATTTGAAAAGTTTCAATGGGAATGGGAAGAATTGGGACAAAAATTGGAAAATTTTTAAGGGACTTTGAAAAAATTTCAACTGGAATTTTAGCCATTTTTTTGACGTGAAATTGTAAACATGTGGACATGGATTTTGAAAATTCTAGAGAGAATTTTAAAAGCTTCAAGAGAATTTCTACAATTTTGAGAGGGATTTGAAAAGTTTCAATGGGAATGGGAAGAATTGGGACAAAAATTGGAAAATTTTTAAGGGACTTTGAAAAAATTTCAACTGGAATTTTAGCCATTTTTTGACGTGAAATTGTAAACATGTGGACATGGATTTTGAAAATTCTAGAGAGAATTTTAAAAGTTTCAAGAGAATTTCAACAATTTTGAGAGGGATTTGAAAAGTTTCAATGGGAATGGGAAGAATTGGGACCAAAATTGGAAAATTTTTAAGGGACTTTGAAAAAATTTCAACTGGAATTTTAGCAATTTTTTTACGTGAAATTGTGAACATGTGGACATGGATTTTTGAAAATTCTAGAGAGAATTTTAAGAGCTTCAAGAGAATTTCAACAATTTTGAGAGGGATTTGAAAAGTTTCAATGGGAATGGGAAGAATTGGGACAAAAATTGGAAAATTTTTAAGGGACTTTGAAAAAATTTCAACTGGAATTTTAGCATTTTTTTTACGTGAAATTGTAAACATGTGGACACGGATTTTGAAAATTCTAGAGAGAATTTTAAAAGCTTCAACAGAATTTCTACAATTTTGAGAGGGATTTGAAAAGTTTCAATGGGAATGGGAAGAATTGGGACAAAAATTGGAAAATTTTTAAGGGACTTTGAAAAAATTTCAACTGGAATTTTAGCCATTTTTTGACGTGAAATTGTAAACATGTGGCCATGGATTTTGAAAATTCTAGAGAGAATTTTAAAAGCTTCAACAGAATTTCAACAATTTTGAGAGGGATTTGAAAAGTTTCAATGGGAATGGGAAGAATTGGGACAAAAATTGGAAATTTTTAAGGGACTTTGAAAAAATTTCAACTGGAATTTTAGCCATTTTTTGACGTGAAATTGTAAACATGTGGCCATGGATTTTGAAAATTCTAGAGAGAATTTTATTAAGCCTCAATAGAATTTCAACAATTTTGAGAGGGATTTGAAAAGTTTCAATGGGAATGGGAAGAATTGGGACAAAAATTGGAAAATTTTTAAGGGACTTTGAAAAATTTCAACTGGAATTTTAGCCATTTTTTGACGTGAAATTGTAAACATGTTGAAGTGGATTTTGAAAATTCTAGAGAGAATTTTAAAAGCTTCAACAGAATTTCAACAATTTTGAGAGGGATTTGAAAAGTTTCAATGGGAATGGGAAGAATTGGGACAAAAATTGGAAAATTTTTAAGGAACTTTGAAAAAATTTCAACTGGAATTTTAGCCATTTTTTTATGTGAAATTGTAAACATGTGGCCATGGATTTTGAAAATTCTAGAGAGAATTTTAAAAGCTTCAAGAGAATTTCAACAATTTTGAGAGGGATTTGAAAAGTTTCAATGGGAATGGGAAGAATTGGGACAAAATTGGAAAATTTTTAAGGGACTTTGAAAAAATTTCAACTGGAATTTTAGCCATTTTTTGACGTGAAATTGTAAACATGTGGACATGGATTTTGAAAATTCTAGAGAGAATTTTAAAAGCTTCAAGAGAATTTCAACAATTTTGAGAGGGATTTGAAAAGTTTCAATGGGAATGGGAAGAATTGGGACAAAAATTGGAAAATTTTTAAGGGACTTTGAAAAAATTTCAACTGGAATTTTAGCCATTTTGTTACGTGAAATTGTAAACATGTGGCCATGGATTTTGAAAATTCTAGAGAGAATTTTAAAAGCTTCAACAGAATTTCAACAATTTTGAGAGGGATTTGAAAAGTTTCAATGGGAATGGGAAGAATTGGGACAAAAATTGGAAAATTTTTAAGGGACTTTGAAAAAATTTCAACTGGAATTTTAGCCATTTTTTTACGTGAAATTGTAAACATGTTGAAGTGGATTTTGAAAATTCTAGAGAGAATTTTAAAAGCTTCAACAGAATTTCAACAATTTTGAGAGGGATTTGAAAAGTTTCAATGGGAATGGGAAGAATTGGGACAAAAATTGGAAAATTTTTAAGGAACTTTGAAAAAATTTCAACTGGAATTTTAGCCATTTTTTTATGTGAAATTGTAAACATGTGGCCATGGATTTTGAAAATTCTAGAGAGAATTTTAAAAGCTTCAAGAGAATTTCAACAATTTTGAGAGGGATTTGAAAAGTTTCAATGGGAATGGGAAGAATTGGGACAAAAATTGGAAAATTTTTAAGGGACTTTGAAAAAACTTCAACTGGAATTTTAGCCATTTTTTGACGTGAAATTGTAAACATGTGGACATGGATTTTGAAAATTCTAGAGAGAATTTTAAAAGTTTCAAGAGAATTTCAACAATTTTGAGAGGGATTTGAAAAGTTTCAATGGGAATGGGAAGAATTGGGACAAAAATTGGAAAATTTTTAAGGGACTTTGAAAAAATTTCAACTGGAATTTTAGCAATTTTTTTACGTGAAATTGTGAACATGTGGACATGGATTTTTGAAAATTCTAGAGAGAATTTTAAGAGCTTCAAGAGAATTTCAACAATTTTGAGAGGGATTTGAAAAGTTTCAATGGGAATGGGAAGAATTGGGACAAAAATTGGAAAATTTTTAAGGGACTTTGAAAAAATTTCAACTGGAATTTTAGCATTTTTTTTACGTGAAATTGTAAACATGTGGACACGGATTTTGAAAATTCTAGAGAGAATTTTAAAAGCTTCAACAGAATTTCTACAATTTTGAGAGGGATTTGAAAAGTTTCAATGGGAATGGGAAGAATTGGGACAAAAATTGGAAAATTTTTAAGGGACTTTGAAAAAATTTCAACTGGAATTTTAGCCATTTTTTGACGTGAAATTGTAAACATGTGGCCATGGATTTTGAAAATTCTAGAGAGAATTTTAAAAGCTTCAACAGAATTTCAACAATTTTGAGAGGGATTTGAAAAGTTTCAATGGGAATGGGAAGAATTGGGACAAAAATTGGAAAATTTTTAAGGGACTTTGAAAAAATTTCAACTGGAATTTTAGCCATTTTTTGACGTGAAATTGTAAACATGTGGCCATGGATTTTGAAAATTCTAGAGAGAATTTTAAAAGCTTCAAGAGAATTTCAACAATTTTGAGAGGGATTTGAAAAGTTTCAATGGGAATGGGAAGAATTGGGACAAAAATTGGAAAATTTTTAAGGGACTTTGAAAAAATTTCAACTGGAATTTTAGCCATTTTGTTACGTGAAATTGTAAACATGTGGCCATGGATTTTGAAAATTCTAGAGAGAATTTTAAAAGCTTCAACAGAATTTCAACAATTTTGAGAGGGATTTGAAAAGTTTCAATGGGAATGGGAAGAATTGGGACAAAAATTGGAAAATTTTTAAGGGACTTTGAAAAATTTCAACTGGAATTTTAGCCATTTTTTTACGTGAAATTGTAAACATGTTGAAGTGGATTTTGAAAATTCTAGAGAGAATTTTAAAAGCTTCAACAGAATTTCAACAATTTTGAGAGGGATTTGAAAAGTTTCAATGGGAATGGGAAGAATTGGGACAAAAATTGGAAAATTTTTAAGGGACTTTGAAAAAATTTCAACTGGAATTTTAGCCATTTTTTGACGTGAAATTGTAAACATGTGGCCATGGATTTTGAAAATTCTAGAGAGAATTTTAAAAGCTTCAAGAGAATTTCAACAATTTTGAGAGGGATTTGAAAAGTTTCAATGGGAATGGGAAGAATTGGGACAAAAATTGGAAAATTTTTAAGGGACTTTGAAAAAATTTCAACTGGAATTTTAGCCATTTTTTTGACGTGAAATTGTAAACATGTGGCCATGGATTTTGAAAATTCTAGAGAGAATTTTAAAAGCTTCAAGAGAATTTCAACAATTTTGAGAGGGATTTGAAAAGTTTCAATGGGAATGGGAAGAATTGGGACAAAAATTGGAAAATTTTTAAGGGACTTTGAAAAAACTTCAACTGGAATTTTAGCAATTTTTTGACGTGAAATTGTAAACATGTGGACATGGATTTTGAAAATTCTAGAGAGAATTTTAAAAGCTTCAAGAGAATTTCAACAATTTTGAGAGGGATTTGAAAAGTTTCAATGGGAATGGGAAGAATTGGGACAAAAATTGGAAAATTTTTAAGGGACTTTGAAAAAATTTCAACTGGAATTTTAGCCATTTTTTGATGTGAAATTGTAAACATGTGGACATGGATTTTGAAAATTCTAGAGAGAATTTTAAAAGCTTCAAGAGAATTTCAACAATTTTGAGAGGGATTTGAAAAGTTTCAATGGGAATGGGAAGAATTGGGACAAAAATTGGAAAATTTTTAAGGGACTTTGAAAAAATTTCAACTGGAATTTTAGCATTTTTTTTACGTGAAATTGTAAACATGTGGCCATGGATTTTGAAAATTCTAGAGAGAATTTTAAAAGCTTCAAGAGAATTTCAACAATTTTGAGAGGGATTTGAAAAGTTTCAATGGGAATGGGAAGAATTGGGACAAAAATTGGAAAATTTTTAAGGGACTTTGAAAAAATTTCAACTGGAATTTTAGCCATTTTTGACGTGAAATTGTAAACATGTGGCCATGGATTTTGAAAATTCTAGAGAGAATTTTAAAAGCTTCAACAGAATTTCAACAATTTTGAGAGGGATTTGAAAAGTTTCAATGGGAATGGGAAGAATTGGGACAAAAATTGGAAAATTTTTAAGGGACTTTGAAAAAATTTCAACTGGAATTTTAGCCATTTTTTTACGTGAAATTGTAAACATGTTGAAGTGGATTTTGAAAATTCTAGAGAGAATTTTAAAAGCTTCAACAGAATTTCAACAATTTTGAGAGGGATTTGAAAAGTTTCAATGGGAATGGGAAGAATTGGGACAAAAATTGGAAAATTTTTAAGGGACTTTGAAAAAATTTCAACTGGAATTTTAGCCATTTTTTGACGTGAAATTGTAAACATGTGGCCATGGATTTTGAAAATTCTAGAGAGAATTTTAAAAGCTTCAAGAGAATTTCAACAATTTTGAGAGGGATTTGAAAAGTTTCAATGGGAATGGGAAGAATTGGGACAAAAATTGGAAAATTTTTAAGGGACTTTGAAAAAATTTCAACTGGAATTTTAGCCATTTTTTACGTGAAATTGTAAACATGTGGACATGGATTTTGAAAATTCTAGAGAGAATTTTAAAAGCTTCAACAGAATTTCAACAATTTTGAGAGGGATTTGAAAAGTTTCAATGGGAATGGGAAGAATTGGGACAAAAATTGGAAAATTTTTAAAGGACTTTGAAAAAATTTCAACTGGAATTTTAGCCATTTTTTGACGTGAAATTCTAAACATGTGGCCATGGATTTTGAAAATTCTAGAGAGAATTTTAAAAGCTTCAAGAGAATTTCAACAATTTTGAGAGGGATTTGAAAAGTTTCAATGGGAATGGGAAGAATTGGGACAAAAATTGGAAAATTTTTAAGGGACTTTGAAAAAATTTCAACTGGAATTTTAGCCATTTTTTGACGTGAAATTGTAAACATGTTGAAGTGGATTTTGAAAATTCTAGAGAGAATTTTAAAAGCTTCAACAGAATTTCAACAATTTTGAGAGGGATTTGAAAAGTTTCAATGGGAATGGGAAGAATTGGGACAAAAATTGGAAAATTTTTAAGGAACTTTGAAAAAATTTCAACTGGAATTTTAGCCATTTTTTTATGTGAAATTGTAAACATGTGGCCATGGATTTTGAAAATTCTAGAGAGAATTTTAAAAGCTTCAAGAGAATTTCAACAATTTTGAGAGGGATTTGAAAAGTTTCAATGGGAATGGGAAGAATTGGGACAAAAATTGGAAAATTTTTAAGGGACTTTGAAAAAATTTCAACTGGAATTTTAGCCATTTTTTTAAGTGAAATTGTAAACATGTGGCCATAGATTTTGAAAATTCTAGAGAGAATTTTAAAAGCTTCAAGAGAATTTCAACAATTTTGAGAGGGATTTGAAAAGTTTCAATGGGAATGGGAAGAATTGGGACAAAAATTGGAAAATTTTTAAGGGACTTTGAAAAAATTTCAACTGGAATTTTAGCCATTTTTTTACGTGAAATTGTGAACATGTGGACATGGATTTTGAAAATTCTAGAGAGAATTTTATTAACCCTCAACAGAATTTCAACAATTTTGAGAGGGATTTGAAAAGTTTCAATGGGAATGGGAAGAATTGGGACAAAAATTGGAAAATTTTTAAGGGACTTTGAAAAAATTTCAACTGGAATTTTAGCCATTTTTTGACGTGAAATTGTAAACATGTTGAAGTGGATTTTGAAAATTCTAGAGAGAATTTTAAAAGCTTCAACAGAATTTCAACAATTTTGAGAGGGATTTGAAAAGTTTCAATGGGAATGGGAAGAATTGGGACAAAAATTGGAAAATTTTTAAGGAACTTTGAAAAAATTTCAACTGGAATTTTAGCCATTTTTTTATGTGAAATTGTAAACATGTGGCCATGGATTTTGAAAATTCTAGAGAGAATTTTAAAAGCTTCAACAGAATTTCAACAATTTTGAGAGGGATTTGAAAAGTTTCAATGGGAATGGGAAGAATTGGGACAAAAATTGGAAAATTTTTAAGGGACTTTGAAAAAATTTCAACTGGAATTTTAGCCATTTTTTTAAGTGAAATTGTAAACATGTGGCCATAGATTTTGAAAATTCTAGAGAGAATTTTAAAAGCTTCAACAGAATTTCAACAATTTTGAGAGGGATTTGAAAAGTTTCAATGGGAATGGGAAGAATTGGGACAAAAATTGGAAAATTTTTAAGGGACTTTGAAAAAATTTCAACTGGAATTTTAGCCATTTTTTGACGTGAAATTGTAAACATGTGGCCATGGATTTTGAAAATTCTAGAGAGAATTTTAAAAGCTTTAACAAAATTTCAACAATTTTGAGAGGGATTTGAAAAGTTTCAATGGGAATGGGAAGAATTGGGACAAAAATTGGAAAATTTTTAAGGGACTTTGAAAAAATTTCAACTGGAATTTTAGCCATTTTTTGACGTGAAATTGTAAACATGTGGACATGGATTTTGAAAATTCTAGAGAGAATTTTAAAAGCTTCAAGAGAATTTCAACAATTTTGAGAGGGATTTGAAAAGTTTCAATGGGAATGGGAAGAATTGGGACAAAAATTGGAAAATTTTTAAGGGACTTTGAAAAAATTTCAACTGGAATTTTAGCCATTTTTTACGTGAAATTGTAAACATGTGGACATGGATTTTGAAAATTCTAGAGAGAATTTTAAAAGCTTCAACAGAATTTCTACAATTTTGAGAGGGATTTGAAAAGTTTCAATGGGAATGGGAAGAATTGGGACAAAAATTGGAAAATTTTTAAAGGACTTTGAAAAAATTTCAACTGGAATTTTAGCCATTTTTTGACGTGAAATTCTAAACATGTGGCCATGGATTTTGAAAATTCTAGAGAGAATTTTAAAAGCTTCAAGAGAATTTCAACAATTTTGAGAGGGATTTGAAAAGTTTCAATGGGAATGGGAAGAATTGGGACAAAAATTGGAAAATTTTTAAGGGACTTTGAAAAATTTCAACTGGAATTGTAGCCATTTTTTGACGTGAAATTGTAAACATGTTGAAGTGGATTTTGAAAATTCTAGAGAGAATTTTAAAAGCTTCAACAGAATTTCAACAATTTTGAGAGGGATTTGAAAAGTTTCAATGGGAATGGGAAGAATTGGGACAAAAATTGGAAAATTTTTAAGGAACTTTGAAAAAATTTCAACTGGAATTTTAGCCATTTTTTTATGTGAAATTGTAAACATGTGGACCTGGATTTTGAAAATTCTAGAGAGAATTTTAAAAGCTTCAAGAGAATTTCAACAATTTTGAGAGGGATTTGAAAAGTTTCAATGGGAATGGGAAGAATTGGGACAAAAATTGGAAAATTTTTAAGGGACTTTGAAAAAATTTCAACTGGAATTTTAGCCATTTTTTTAAGTGAAATTGTAAACATGTGGCCATAGATTTTGAAAATTCTAGAGAGAATTTTAAAAGCTTCAAGAGAATTTCAACAATTTTGAGAGGGATTTGAAAAGTTTCAATGGGAATGGGAAGAATTGGGACAAAAATTGGAAAATTTTTAAGGGACTTTGAAAAAATTTCAACTGGAATTTTAGAAATTTTTTTACGTGAAATTGTGAACATGTGGACATGGATTTTGAAAATTCTAGAGAGAATTTTATTAACCCTCAACAGAATTTCAACAATTTTGAGAGGGATTTGAAAAGTTTCAATGGGAATGGGAAGAATTGGGACAAAAATTGGAAAATTTTTAAGGGACTTTGAAAAAATTTCAACTGGAATTTTAGCCATTTTTTGACGTGAAATTGTAAACATGTTGAAGTGGATTTTGAAAATTCTAGAGAGAATTTTAAAAGCTTCAACAGAATTTCAACAATTTTGAGAGGGATTTGAAAAGTTTCAATGGGAATGGGAAGAATTGGGACAAAAATTGGAAAATTTTTAAGGAACTTTGAAAAAATTTCAACTGGAATTTTAGCCATTTTTTTATGTGAAATTGTAAACATGTGGCCATGGATTTTGAAAATTCTAGAGAGAATTTTAAAAGCTTCAACAGAATTTCAACAATTTTGAGAGGGATTTGAAAAGTTTCAATGGGAATGGGAAGAATTGGGACAAAAATTGGAAAATTTTTAAGGGACTTTGAAAAAATTTCAACTGGAATTTTAGCCATTTTTTTAAGTGAAATTGTAAACATGTGGCCATAGATTTTGAAAATTCTAGAGAGAATTTTAAAAGCTTCAACAGAATTTCAACAATTTTGAGAGGGATTTGAAAAGTTTCAATGGGAATGGGAAGAATTGGGACAAAAATTGGAAAATTTTTAAGGGACTTTGAAAAAATTTCAACTGGAATTTTAGCCATTTTTTGACGTGAAATTGTAAACATGTGGCCATGGATTTTGAAAATTCTAGAGAGAATTTTAAAAGCTTTAACAAAATTTCAACAATTTTGAGAGGGATTTGAAAAGTTTCAATGGGAATGGGAAGAATTGGGACAAAAATTGGAAAATTTTTAAGGGACTTTGAAAAAATTTCAACTGGAATTTTAGCCATTTTTTGACGTGAAATTGTAAACATGTGGACATGGATTTTGAAAATTCTAGAGAGAATTTTAAAAGCTTCAAGAGAATTTCAACAATTTTGAGAGGGATTTGAAAAGTTTCAATGGGAATGGGAAGAATTGGGACAAAAATTGGAAAATTTTTAAGGGACTTTGAAAAAATTTCAACTGGAATTTTAGCCATTTTTGACGTGAAATTGTAAACATGTGGCCATGGATTTTGAAAATTCTAGAGAGAATTTTAAAAGCTTCAGCAGAATTTCAACAATTTTGAGAGGGATTTGAAAAGTTTCAATGGGAATGGGAAGAATTGGGACAAAAATTGGAAAATTTTTAAGGGACTTTGAAAAAATTTCAACTGGAATTTTAGCCATTTATTGACGTGAAATTGTAAACATGTGGACATGGATTTTGAAAATTCTAGAGATAATTCCAAAAGCTTCAAGAGAATTTCAACAATTTTGAGAGGGATTTGAAAAGTTTCAATGGGAATGGGAAGAATTGGGACAAAAATTGGAAAATTTTTAAGGGACTTTGAAAAAATTTCAACTGGAATTTTAGCAATTTTTTTACGTGAAATTGTGAACATGTGGACATGGATTTTGAAAATTCTAGAGAGAATTTTATTAAGCCTCAACAGAATTTCAACAATTTTGAGAGGGATTTGAAAAGTTTCAATGGGAATGGGAAGAATTGGGACAAAAATTGGAAAATTTTTAAGGGACTTTGAAAAAATTTCAACTGGAATTTTAGCCATTTTTTGACGTGAAATTGTAAACATGTTGAAGTGGATTTTGAAAATTCTAGAGAGAATTTTAAAAGCTTCAACAGAATTTCAACAATTTTGAGAGGGATTTGAAAAGTTTCAATGGGAATGGGAAGAATTGGGACAAAAATTGGAAAATTTTTAAGGAACTTTGAAAAAATTTCAACTGGAATTTTAGCCATTTTTTTATGTGAAATTGTAAACATGTGGCCATGGATTTTGAAAATTCTAGAGAGAATTTTAAAAGCTTCAAGAGAATTTCAACAATTTTGAGAGGGATTTGAAAAGTTTCAATGGGAATGGGAAGAATTGGGACAAAAATTGGAAAATTTTTAAGGGACTTTGAAAAAATTTCAACTGGAATTTTAGCCATTTTTTTAAGTGAAATTGTAAACATGTGGCCATAGATTTTGAAAATTCTAGAGAGAATTTTAAAAGCTTCAACAGAATTTCAACAATTTTGAGAGGGATTTGAAAAGTTTCAATGGGAATGGGAAGAATTGGGACAAAAATTGGAAAATTTTTAAGGGACTTTGAAAAAATTTCAACTGGAATTTTAGCCATTTTTTTACGTGAAATTGTGAACATGTGGACATGGATTTTGAAAATTCTAGAGAGAATTTTAAAAGCTTCAACAGAATTTCAACAATTTTGAGAGGGATTTGAAAAGTTTCAATGGGAATGGGAAGAATTGGGACAAAAATTGGAAAATTTTTAAGGGACTTTGAAAAAATTTCAACTGGAATTTTAGCCATTTTTTTACGTGAAATTGTGAACATGTGGCCATGGATTTTGAAAATTCTAGAGAGAATTTTATTAAGCCTCAACAGAATTTCAACAATTTTGAGAGGGATTTGAAAAGTTTCAATGGGAATGGGAAGAATTGGGACAAAAATTGGAAAATTTTTAAGGGACTTTGAAAAAATTTCAACTGGAATTGTAGCCATTTTTTGACGTGAAATTGTAAACATGTGGACATGGATTTTGAAAATTCTAGAGAGAATTTTAAAAGCTTCAACAGAATTTCAACAATTTTGAGAGGGATTTGAAAAGTTTCAATGGGAATGGGAAGAATTGGGACAAAAATTGGAAAATTTTTAAGGAACTTTGAAAAAATTTCAACTGGAATTTTAGCCATTTTTTTATGTGAAATTGTAAACATGTGGCCATGGATTTTGAAAATTCTAGAGAGAATTTTAAAAGCTTCAAGAGAATTTCAACAATTTTGAGAGGGATTTGAAAAGTTTCAATGGGAATGGGAAGAATTGGGACAAAAATTGGAAAATTTTTAAGGGACTTTGAAAAAATTTCAACTGGAATTTTAGCCATTTTTTGACGTGAAATTGTAAACATGTGGACATGGATTTTGAAAATTCTAGAGAGAATTTTAAAAGCTTCAAGAGAATTTCAACAATTTTGAGAGGGATTTGAAAAGTTTCAATGGGAATGGGAAGAATTGGGACAAAAATTGGAAAATTTTTAAGGGACTTTGAAAAAATTTCAACTGGAATTTTAGCCATTTTTTGACGTGAAATTGTAAACATGTGGACATGGATTTTGAAAATTCTAGAGAGAATTTTAAAAGCTTCAACAGAATTTCAACAATTTTGAGAGGGATTTGAAAAGTTTCAATGGGAATGGGAAGAATTGGGACAAAAATTGGAAAATTTTTAAGGGACTTTGAAAAAATTTCAACTGGAATTTTAGCCATTTTTTTAAGTGAAATTGTAAACATGTGGCCATGGATTTTGAAAATTCTAGAGAGAATTTTAAAAGCTTCAACAGAATTTCAACAATTTTGAGAGGGATTTGAAAAGTTTCAATGGGAATGGGAAGAATTGGGACAAAAATTGGAAAATTTTTAAGGGACTTTGAAAAAATTTCAACTGGAATTTTAGCCATTTTTTGACGTGAAATTGTAAATATGTTGAAGTGGATTTTGAAAATTCTAGAGAGAATTTTAAAAGCTTCAACAGAATTTCAACAATTTTGAGAGGGATTTGAAAAGTTTCAATGGGAATGGGAAGAATTGGGACAAAAATTGGAAAATTTTTAAGGAACTTTGAAAAAATTTCAACTGGAATTTTAGCCATTTTTTACGTGAAATTGTAAACATGTGGCCATGGATTTTGAAAATTCTAGAGAGAATTTTAAAAGCTTCAAGAGAATTTCAACAATTTTGAGAGGGATTTGAAAAGTTTCAATGGGAATGGGAAGAATTGGGACAAAAATTGGAAAATTTTTAAGGGACTTTGAAAAAATTTCAACTGGAATTTTAGCCATTTTTGACGTGAAATTGTAAACATGTGGCCATAGATTTTGAAAATTCTAGAGAGAATTTTAAAAGCTTCAACAGAATTTCAACAATTTTGAGAGGGATTTGAAAAGTTTCAATGGGAATGGGAAGAATTGGGACAAAAATTGGAAAATTTTTAAGGGACTTTGAAAAAATTTCAACTGGAATTTTAGCCATTTATTGACGTGAAATTGTAAACATGTGGACATGGATTTTGAAAATTCTAGAGATAATTCCAAAAGCTTCAAGAGAATTTCAACAATTTTGAGAGGGATTTGAAAAGTTTCAATGGGAATGGGAAGAATTGGGACAAAAATTGGAAAATTTTTAAAGGACTTTGAAAAAATTTCAACTGGAATTTTAGAAATTTTTTTACGTGAAATTGTGAACATGTGGACATGGATTTTGAAAATTCTAGAGAGAATTTTATTAAGCCTCAACAGAATTTCAACAATTTTGAGAGGGATTTGAAAAGTTTCAATGGGAATGGGAAGAATTGGGACAAAAATTGGAAAATTTTTAAGGGACTTTGAAAAAATTTCAACTGGAATTTTAGCCATTTTTTGACGTGAAATTGTAAACATGTTGAAGTGGATTTTGAAAATTCTAGAGAGAATTTTAAAAGCTTCAACAGAATTTCAACAATTTTGAGAGGGATTTGAAAAGTTTCAATGGGAATGGGAAGAATTGGGACAAAAATTGGAAAATTTTTAAGGAACTTTGAAAAAATTTCAACTGGAATTTTAGCCATTTTTTTATGTGAAATTGTAAACATGTGGCCATGGATTTTGAAAATTCTAGAGAGAATTTTAAAAGCTTCAACAGAATTTCAACAATTTTGAGAGGGATTTGAAAAGTTTCAATGGGAATGGGAAGAATTGGGACAAAAATTGGAAAATTTTTAAGGGACTTTGAAAAAATTTCAACTGGAATTTTAGCCATTTTTTGACGTGAAATTGTAAACATGTGGCCATAGATTTTGAAAATTCTAGAGAGAATTTTAAAAGCTTCAACAGAATTTCAACAATTTTGAGAGGGATTTGAAAAGTTTCAATGGGAATGGGAAGAATTGGGACAAAAATTGGAAAATTTTTAAGGGACTTTGAAAAAATTTCAACTGGAATTTTAGCCATTTTTTTACGTGAAATTGTAAACATGTGGCCATGGATTTTGAAAATTCTAGAGAGAATTTTAAAAGCTTTAACAAAATTTCAACAATTTTGAGAGGGATTTGAAAAGTTTCAATGGGAATGGGAAGAATTGGGACAAAAATTGGAAAATTTTTAAGGGACTTTGAAAAAATTTCAACTGGAATTTTAGCCATTTTTTTACGTGAAATTGTAAACATGTGGCCATGGATTTTGAAAATTCTAGAGAGAATTTTAAAAGCTTCAAGAGAATTTCAACAATTTTGAGAGGGATTTGAAAAGTTTCAATGGGAATGGGAAGAATTGGGACAAAAATTGGAAAATTTTTAAGGGACTTTGAAAAAATTTCAACTGGAATTTTAGCCATTTTTGACGTGAAATTGTAAACATGTGGCCATGGATTTTGAAAATTCTAGAGAGAATTTTAAAAGCTTCAAGAGAATTTCAACAATTTTGAGAGGGATTTGAAAAGTTTCAATGGGAATGGGAAGAATTGGGACAAAAATTGGAAAATTTTTAAGGGACTTTGAAAAAATTTCAACTGGAATTTTAGCCATTTTTTGACGTGAAATTGTAAACATGTTGAAGTGGATTTTGAAAATTCTAGAGAGAATTTTAAAAGCTTCAAGAGAATTTCAACAATTTTGAGGGGGATTTGAAAAGTTTCAATGGGAATGGGAAGAATTGGGACAAAAATTGGAAAATTTTTAAGGGACTTTGAAAAAATTTCAACTGGAATTTTAGCCATTTTTTGACGTGAAATTGTAAACATGTGGACATGGATTTTGAAAATTCTAGAGAGAATTTTAAAAGCTTCAAGAGAATTTCAACAATTTTGAGAGGGATTTGAAAAGTTTCAATGGGAATGGGAAGAATTGGGACAAAAATTGGAAAATTTTTAAGGGACTTTGAAAAAATTTCAACTGGAATTTTAGCCATTTTTTGACGTGAAATTGTAAACATGTGGCCATGGATTTTGAAAATTCTAGAGAGAATTTTAAAAGCTTCAAGAGAATTTCAACAATTTTGAGAGGGATTTGAAAAGTTTCAATGGGAATGGGAAGAATTGGGACAAAAATTGGAAAATTTTTAAGGGACTTTGAAAAAATTTCAACTGGAATTTTAGCCATTTTTTTAAGTGAAATTGTAAACATGTGGCCATGGATTTTGAAAATTCTAGAGAGAATTTTAAAAGCTTCAAGAGAATTTCAACAATTTTGAGAGGGATTTGAAAAGTTTCAATGGGAATGGGAAGAATTGGGACAAAAATTGGAAAATTTTTAAGGGACTTTGAAAAAATTTCAACTGGAATTTTAGCCATTTATTGACGTGAAATTGTAAACATGTGGACATGGATTTTGAAAATTCTAGAGATAATTCCAAAAGCTTCAACAGAATTTCAACAATTTTGAGAGGGATTTGAAAAGTTTCAATGGGAATGGGAAGAATTGGGACAAAAATTGGAAAATTTTTAAGGGACTTTGAAAAAATTTCAACTGGAATTTTAGCCATTTATTGACGTGAAATTGTAAACATGTGGACATGGATTTTGAAAATTCTAGAGATAATTCCAAAAGCTTCAAGAGAATTTCAACAATTTTGAGAGGGATTTGAAAAGTTTCAATGGGAATGGGAAGAATTGGGACAAAAATTGGAAAATTTTTAAAGGACTTTGAAAAAATTTCAACTGGAATTTTAGAAATTTTTTTACGTGAAATTGTGAACATGTGGACATGGATTTTGAAAATTCTAGAGAGAATTTTATTAAGCCTCAACAGAATTTCAACAATTTTGAGAGGGATTTGAAAAGTTTCAATGGGAATGGGAAGAATTGGGACAAAAATTGGAAAATTTTTAAGGGACTTTGAAAAAATTTCAACTGGAATTTTAGCCATTTTTTGACGTGAAATTGTAAACATGTTGAAGTGGATTTTGAAAATTCTAGAGAGAATTTTAAAAGCTTCAACAGAATTTCAACAATTTTGAGAGGGATTTGAAAAGTTTCAATGGGAATGGGAAGAATTGGGACAAAAATTGGAAAATTTTTAAGGAACTTTGAAAAAATTTCAACTGGAATTTTAGCCATTTTTTTATGTGAAATTGTAAACATGTGGCCATGGATTTTGAAAATTCTAGAGAGAATTTTAAAAGCTTCAACAGAATTTCAACAATTTTGAGAGGGATTTGAAAAGTTTCAATGGGAATGGGAAGAATTGGGACAAAAATTGGAAAATTTTTAAGGGACTTTGAAAAAATTTCAACTGGAATTTTAGCAATTTTTTGACGTGAAATTGTAAACATGTGGACATGGATTTTGAAAATTCTAGAGAGAATTTTAAAAGCTTCAAGAGAATTTCAACAATTTTGAGAGGGATTTGAAAAGTTTCAATGGGAATGGGAAGAATTGGGACAAAAATTGGAAAATTTTTAAGGGACTTTGAAAAAATTTCAACTGGAATTTTAGCCATTTTTTTACGTGAAATTGTGAACATGTGGACATGGATTTTGAAAATTCTAGAGAGAATTTTAAAAGCTTCAACAGAATTTCAACAATTTTGAGAGGGATTTGAAAAGTTTCAATGGGAATGGGAAGAATTGGGACAAAAATTGGAAAATTTTTAAGGGACTTTGAAAAAATTTCAACTGGAATTTTAGCAATTTTTTGAAGTGAAATTGTAAACATGTGGACATGGATTTTGAAAATTCTAGAGATAATTCCAAAAGCTTCAACAGAATTTCAACAATTTTGAGAGGGATTTGAAAAGTTTCAATGGGAATGGGAAGAATTGGGACAAAAATTGGAAAATTTTTAAGGGACTTTGAAAAAATTTCAACTGGAATTTTAGCCATTTATTGACGTGAAATTGTAAACATGTGGACATGGATTTTGAAAATTCTAGAGAGAATTCCAAAAGCTTCAAGAGAATTTCAACAATTTTGAGAGGGATTTGAAAAGTTTCAATGGGAATGGGAAGAATTGGGACAAAAATTGGAAAATTTTTAAAGGACTTTGAAAAAATTTCAACTGGAATTTTAGAAATTTTTTTACGTGAAATTGTGAACATGTGGACATGGATTTTGAAAATTCTAGAGAGAATTTTATTAAGCCTCAACAGAATTTCAACAATTTTGAGAGGGATTTGAAAAGTTTCAATGGGAATGGGAAGAATTGGGACAAAAATTGGAAAATTTTTAAGGGACTTTGAAAAAATTTCAACTGGAATTTTAGCCATTTTTTGACGTGAAATTGTAAACATGTTGAAGTGGATTTTGAAAATTCTAGAGAGAATTTTAAAAGCTTCAACAGAATTTCAACAATTTTGAGAGGGATTTGAAAAGTTTCAATGGGAATGGGAAGAATTGGGACAAAAATTGGAAAATTTTTAAGGAACTTTGAAAAAATTTCAACTGGAATTTTAGCCATTTTTTTATGTGAAATTGTAAACATGTGGCCATGGATTTTGAAAATTCTAGAGAGAATTTTAAAAGCTTCAACAGAATTTCAACAATTTTGAGAGGGATTTGAAAAGTTTCAATGGGAATGGGAAGAATTGGGACAAAAATTGGAAAATTTTTAAGGGACTTTGAAAAAATTTCAACTGGAATTTTAGCCATTTTTTGACGTGAAATTGTAAACATGTGGACATGGATTTTGAAAATTCTAGAGAGAATTTTAAAAGCTTCAAGAGAATTTCAACAATTTTGAGAGGGATTTGAAAAGTTTCAATGGGAATGGGAAGAATTGGGACAAAAATTGGAAAATTTTTAAGGGACTTTGAAAAAATTTCAACTGGAATTTTAGCCATTTTTTGACGTGAAATTGTAAACATGTGGCCATGGATTTTGAAAATTCTAGAGAGAATTTTAAAAGCTTCAAGAGAATTTCAACAATTTTGAGAGGGATTTGAAAAGTTTCAATGGGAATGGGAAGAATTGGGACAAAAATTGGAAAATTTTTAAGGGACTTTGAAAAAATTTCAACTGGAATTTTAGCCATTTTTTTAAGTGAAATTGTAAACATGTGGCCATGGATTTTGAAAATTCTAGAGAGAATTTTAAAAGCTTCAAGAGAATTTCAACAATTTTGAGAGGGATTTGAAAAGTTTCAATGGGAATGGGAAGAATTGGGACAAAAATTGGAAAATTTTTAAGGGACTTTGAAAAAATTTCAACTGGAATTTTAGCCATTTATTGACGTGAAATTGTAAACATGTGGACATGGATTTTGAAAATTCTAGAGATAATTCCAAAAGCTTCAACAGAATTTCAACAATTTTGAGAGGGATTTGAAAAGTTTCAATGGGAATGGGAAGAATTGGGACAAAAATTGGAAAATTTTTAAGGGACTTTGAAAAAATTTCAACTGGAATTTTAGCCATTTATTGACGTGAAATTGTAAACATGTGGACATGGATTTTGAAAATTCTAGAGATAATTCCAAAAGCTTCAAGAGAATTTCAACAATTTTGAGAGGGATTTGAAAAGTTTCAATGGGAATGGGAAGAATTGGGACAAAAATTGGAAAATTTTTAAAGGACTTTGAAAAAATTTCAACTGGAATTTTAGAAATTTTTTTACGTGAAATTGTGAACATGTGGACATGGATTTTGAAAATTCTAGAGAGAATTTTATTAAGCCTCAACAGAATTTCAACAATTTTGAGAGGGATTTGAAAAGTTTCAATGGGAATGGGAAGAATTGGGACAAAAATTGGAAAATTTTTAAGGGACTTTGAAAAAATTTCAACTGGAATTTTAGCCATTTTTTGACGTGAAATTGTAAACATGTTGAAGTGGATTTTGAAAATTCTAGAGAGAATTTTAAAAGCTTCAACAGAATTTCAACAATTTTGAGAGGGATTTGAAAAGTTTCAATGGGAATGGGAAGAATTGGGACAAAAATTGGAAAATTTTTAAGGGACTTTGAAAAAATTTCAACTGGAATTTTAGCCATTTTTTTACGTGAAATTGTAAACATGTTGAAGTGGATTTTGAAAATTCTAGAGAGAATTTTAAAAGTTTCAACAGAATTTCAACAATTTTGAGAGGGATTTGAAAAGTTTCAATGGGAATGGGAAGAATTGGGACAAAAATTGGAAAATTTTTAAGGGACTTTGAAAAAATTTCAACTGGAATTTTAGCCATTTTTTTACGTGAAATTGTAAACATGTGGCCATGGATTTTGAAAATTCTAGAGAGAATTTTAAAAGCTTTAACAAAATTTCAACAATTTTGGGAGGGATTTGAAAAGTTTCAATGGGAATGGGAAGAATTGGGACAAAAATTGGAAAATTTTTAAGGGACTTTGAAAAAATTTCAACTGGAATTTTAGCCATTTTTTTACGTGAAATTGTAAACATGTGGCCATGGATTTTGAAAATTCTAGAGAGAATTTTAAAAGCTTCAAGAGAATTTCAACAATTTTGAGAGGGATTTGAAAAGTTTCAATGGGAATGGGAAGAATTGGGACAAAAATTGGAAAATTTTTAAGGGACTTTGAAAAAATTTCAACTGGAATTTTAGCCATTTTTGACGTGAAATTGTAAACATGTGGCCATGGATTTTGAAAATTCTAGAGAGAATTTTAAAAGCTTCAACAGAATTTCAACAATTTTGAGAGGGATTTGAAAAGTTTCAATGGGAATGGAAAGAATTGGGACAAAAATTGGAAAATTTTTAAGGGACTTTGAAAAAATTTCAACTGGAATTTTAGCCATTTTTTACGTGAAATTGTAAACATGTGGCCATGGATTTTGAAAATTCTAGAGAGAATTTTAAAAGCTTCAAGAGAATTTCAACAATTTTGAGAGGGATTTGAAAAGTTTCAATGGGAATGGGAAGAATTGGGACAAAAATTGGAAAATTTTTAAGGGACTTTGAAAAAATTTCAACTGGAATTTTAGCCATTTTTTGACGTGAAATTGTAAACATGTTGAAGTGGATTTTGAAAATTCTAGAGAGAATTTTAAAAGCTTCAAGAGAATTTCAACAATTTTGAGGGGGATTTTAAAAGTTTCAATGGGAATGGGAAGAATTGGGACAAAAATTGGAAAATTTTTAAGGGACTTTGAAAAAATTTCAACTGGAATTTTAGCCATTTTTTACGTGAAATTGTAAACATGTGGCCATGGATTTTGAAAATTCTAGAGAGAATTTTAAAAGCTTCAACAGAATTTCAACAATTTTGAGAGGGATTTGAAAAGTTTCAATGGGAATGGAAAGAATTGGGACAAAAATTGGAAAATTTTTAAGGGACTTTGAAAAAATTTCAACTGGAATTTTAGCCATTTTTTACGTGAAATTGTAAACATGTGGCCATGGATTTTGAAAATTCTAGAGAGAATTTTAAAAGCTTCAAGAGAATTTCAACAATTTTGAGAGGGATTTGAAAAGTTTCAATGGGAATGGGAAGAATTGGGACAAAAATTGGAAAATTTTTAAGGGACTTTGAAAAAATTTCAACTGGAATTTTAGCCATTTTTTGACGTGAAATTGTAAACATGTGGCCATGGATTTTGAAAATTCTAGAGAGAATTTTAAAAGCTTCAAGAGAATTTCAACAATTTTGAGGGGGATTTTAAAAGTTTCAATGGGAATGGGAAGAATTGGGACAAAAATTGGAAAATTTTTAAGGGACTTTGAAAAAATTTCAACTGGAATTTTAGCCATTTTTGACGTGAAATTGTAAACATGTGGCCATGGATTTTGAAAATTCTAGAGAGAATTTTAAAAGCTTCAACAGAATTTCAACAATTTTGAGAGGGATTTGAAAAGTTTCAATGGGAATGGGAAGAATTGGGACAAAAATTGGAAAATTTTTAAGGGACTTTGAAAAAATTTCAACTGGAATTTTAGCCATTTTTTACGTGAAATTGTAAACATGTGGCCATGGATTTTGAAAATTCTAGAGAGAATTTTAAAAGCTTCAAGAGAATTTCAACAATTTTGAGAGGGATTTGAAAAGTTTCAATGGGAATGGGAAGAATTGGGACAAAAATTGGAAAATTTTTAAGGGACTTTGAAAAAATTTCAACTGGAATTTTAGCCATTTTTTGACGTGAAATTGTAAACATGTTGAAGTGGATTTTGAAAATTCTAGAGAGAATTTTAAAAGCTTCAAGAGAATTTCAACAATTTTGAGGGGGATTTTAAAAGTTTCAATGGGAATGGGAAGAATTGGGACAAAAATTGGAAAATTTTTAAGGGACTTTGAAAAAATTTCAACTGGAATTTTAGCCATTTTTGACGTGAAATTGTAAACATGTGGCCATGGATTTTGAAAATTCTAGAGAGAATTTTAAAAGCTTCAACAGAATTTCAACAATTTTGAGAGGGATTTGAAAAGTTTCAATGGGAATGGGAAGAATTGGGACAAAAATTGGAAAATTTTTAAGGGACTTTGAAAAAATTTCAACTGGAATTTTAGCCATTTTTTTGACGTGAAATTGTAAACATGTGGCCATGGATTTTGAAAATTCTAGAGAGAATTTTAAAAGCTTCAACAGAATTTCAACAATTTTGAGAGGGATTTGAAAAGTTTCAATGGGAATGGGAAGAATTGGGACAAAAATTGGAAAATTTTTAAGGGACTTTGAAAAAATTTCAACTGGAATTTTAGCCATTTTTTGACGTGAAATTGTAAACATGTGGCCATGGATTTTGAAAATTCTAGAGAGAATTTTAAAAGCTTCAAGAGAATTTCAACAATTTTGAGAGGGATTTGAAAAGTTTCAATGGGAATGGGAAGAATTGGGACAAAAATTGGAAAATTTTTAAGGGACTTTGAAAAAATTTCAACTGGAATTTTAGCCATTTTTGACGTGAAATTGTAAACATGTGGCCATGGATTTTGAAAATTCTAGAGAGAATTTTAAAAGCTTCAACAGAATTTCAACAATTTTGAGAGGGATTTGAAAAGTTTCAATGGGAATGGAAAGAATTGGGACAAAAATTGGAAAATTTTTAAGGGACTTTGAAAAAATTTCAACTGGAATTTTAGCCATTTTTTACGTGAAATTGTAAACATGTGGCCATGGATTTTGAAAATTCTAGAGAGAATTTTAAAAGCTTCAAGAGAATTTCAACAATTTTGAGAGGGATTTGAAAAGTTTCAATGGGAATGGGAAGAATTGGGACAAAAATTGGAAAATTTTTAAGGGACTTTGAAAAAATTTCAACTGGAATTTTAGCCATTTTTTGACGTGAAATTGTAAACATGTTGAAGTGGATTTTGAAAATTCTAGAGAGAATTTTAAAAGCTTCAAGAGAATTTCAACAATTTTGAGGGGGATTTTAAAAGTTTCAATGGGAATGGGAAGAATTGGGACAAAAATTGGAAAATTTTTAAGGGACTTTGAAAAAATTTCAACTGGAATTTTAGCCATTTTTGACGTGAAATTGTAAACATGTGGACATGGATTTTGAAAATTCTAGAGAGAATTTTAAAAGCTTCAACAGAATTTCAACAATTTTGAGAGGGATTTGAAAAGTTTCAATGGGAATGGAAAGAATTGGGACAAAAATTGGAAAATTTTTAAGGGACTTTGAAAAAATTTCAACTGGAATTTTAGCCATTTTTTACGTGAAATTGTAAACATGTGGCCATGGATTTTGAAAATTCTAGAGAGAATTTTAAAAGCTTCAAGAGAATTTCAACAATTTTGAGAGGGATTTGAAAAGTTTCAATGGGAATGGGAAGAATTGGGACAAAAATTGGAAAATTTTTAAGGGACTTTGAAAAAATTTCAACTGGAATTTTAGCCATTTTTGACGTGAAATTGTAAACATGTGGCCATGGATTTTGAAAATTCTAGAGAGAATTTTAAAAGCTTCAAGAGAATTTCAACAATTTTGAGGGGGATTTGAAAAGTTTCAATGGGAATGGGAAGAATTGGGACAAAAATTGAAAATTTTTAAGGGACTTTGAAAAAATTTCAACTGGAATTTTAGCTATTTTTTGACGTGAAATTGTAAACATGTTGAAGTGGATTTTGAAAATTCTAGAGAGAATTTTAAAAGCTTCAAGAGAATTTCAACAATTTTTAGGGGGATTTGAAAAGTTTCAATGGGAATGGGAAGAATTGGGACAAAAATTGGAAAATTTTTAAGGGACTTTGAAAAAATTTCAACTGGAATTTTAGCCATTTTTTTGACGTGAAATTGTAAACATGTGGCCATGGATTTTGAAAATTCTAGAGAGAATTTTAAAAGCTTCAAGAGAATTTCAACAATTTTGAGAGGGATTTGAAAAGTTTCAATGGGAATGGGAAGAATTGGGACAAAAATTGGAAAATTTTTAAGGGACTTTGAAAAAATTTCAACTGGAATTTTAGCCATTTTTTTATGTGAAATTGTAAACATGTGGCCATGGATTTTGAAAATTCTAGAGAGAATTTTAAAAGCTTCAACAGAATTTCAACAATTTTGAGAGGGATTTGAAAAGTTTCAATGGGAATGGGAAGAATTGGGACAAAAATTGGAAAATTTTGAAGGGACTTTGAAAAAATTTCAACTGGAATTTTAGCCATTTTTGACGTGAAATTGTAAACATGTGGCCATGGATTTTGAAAATTCTAGAGAGAATTTTAAAAGCTTCAACAGAATTTCAACAATTTTGAGAGGGATTTGAAAAGTTTCAATGGGAATGGAAAGAATTGGGACAAAAATTGGAAAATTTTTAAGGGACTTTGAAAAAATTTCAACTGGAATTTTAGCCATTTTTTACGTGAAATTGTAAACATGTGGCCATGGATTTTGAAAATTCTAGAGAGAATTTTAAAAGCTTCAAGAGAATTTCAACAATTTTGAGAGGGATTTGAAAAGTTTCAATGGGAATGGGAAGAATTGGGACAAAAATTGGAAAATTTTTAAGGGACTTTGAAAAAATTTCAACTGGAATTTTAGCCATTTTTTGACGTGAAATTGTAAACATGTTGAAGTGGATTTTGAAAATTCTAGAGAGAATTTTAAAAGCTTCAAGAGAATTTCAACAATTTTGAGGGGGATTTTAAAAGTTTCAATGGGAATGGGAAGAATTGGGACAAAAATTGGAAAATTTTTAAGGGACTTTGAAAAAATTTCAACTGGAATTTTAGCCATTTTTGACGTGAAATTGTAAACATGTGGCCATGGATTTTGAAAATTCTAGAGAGAATTTTAAAAGCTTCAACAGAATTTCAACAATTTTGAGAGGGATTTGAAAAGTTTCAATGGGAATGGGAAGAATTGGGACAAAAATTGGAAAATTTTTAAGGGACTTTGAAAAAATTTCAACTGGAATTTTAGCCATTTTTTACGTGAAATTGTAAACATGTGGCCATGGATTTTGAAAATTCTAGAGAGAATTTTAAAAGCTTCAAGAGAATTTCAACAATTTTGAGAGGGATTTGAAAAGTTTCAATGGGAATGGGAAGAATTGGGACAAAAATTGGAAAATTTTTAAGGGACTTTGAAAAAATTTCAACTGGAATTTTAGCCATTTTTTGACGTGAAATTGTAAACATGTTGAAGTGGATTTTGAAAATTCTAGAGAGAATTTTAAAAGCTTCAAGAGAATTTCAACAATTTTGAGGGGGATTTTAAAAGATTCAATGGGAATGGGAAGAATTGGGACAAAAATTGGAAAATTTTTAAGGGACTTTGAAAAAATTTCCACTGGAATTTTAGCCATTTTTGACGTGAAATTGTAAACATGTGGCCATGGATTTTGAAAATTCTAGAGAGAATTTTAAAAGCTTCAAAAGAATTTCAACAATTTTGAGAGGGATTTGAAAAGTTTCAATGGGAATGGAAAGAATTGGGACAAAAATTGGAAAATTTTTAAGGGACTTTGAAAAAATTTCAACTGGAATTTTAGCCATTTTTTTGACGTGAAATTGTAAATATGTGGCCATGGATTTTGAAAATTCTAGAGAGAATTTTAAAAGCTTCAAGAGAATTTCAACAATTTTGAGAGGGATTTGAAAAGTTTCAATGGGAATGGGAAGAATTGGGACAAAAATTGGAAAATTTTTAAGGGACTTTGAAAAAATTTCAACTGGAATTTTAGCCATTTTTTGACGTGAAATTGTAAACATGTTGAAGTGGATTTTGAAAATTCTAGAGAGAATTTTAAAAGCTTCAAGAGAATTTCAACAATTTTGAGGGGGATTTTAAAAGTTTCAATGGGAATGGGAAGAATTGGGACAAAAATTGGAAAATTTTTAAGGGACTTTGAAAAAATTTCAACTGGAATTTTAGCCATTTTTTTGACGTGAAATTGTAAACATGTGGCCATGGATTTTGAAAATTCTAGAGAGAATTTTAAAAGCTTCAACAGAATTTCAACAATTTTGAGAGGGATTTGAAAAGTTTCAATGGGAATGGGAAGAATTGGGACAAAAATTGGAAAATTTTTAAGGGACTTTGAAAAAATTTCAACTGGAATTTTAGCCATTTTTTTGACGTGAAATTGTAAACATGTGGCCATGGATTTTGAAAATTCTAGAGAGAATTTTAAAAGCTTCAACAGAATTTCAACAATTTTGAGAGGGATTTGAAAAGTTTCAATGGGAATGGGAAGAATTGGGACAAAAATTGGAAAATTTTTAAGGGACTTTGAAAAAATTTCAACTGGAATTTTAGCCATTTTTTTGACGTGAAATTGTAAACATGTGGCCATGGATTTTGAAAATTCTAGAGAGAATTTTAAAAGCTTCAACAGAATTTCAACAATTTTGAGAGGGATTTGAAAAGTTTCAATGGGAATGGGAAGAATTGGGACAAAAATTGGAAAATTTTTAAGAAAAATTTCAACTGGAATTTTAGCCATTTTTTTGATGTGAAATTGTAAACATGTGGCCATGGATTTTGAAAATTCTAGAGAGAATTTTAAAAGCTTCAACAGAATTTCAACAATTTTGAGAGGGATTTGAAAAGTTTCAATGGGCATGGGAAGAATTGGGACAAAAATTGGAAAATTTTTAAGGGACTTTGAAAAAATTTCAACTGGAATTTTAGCCATTTTTTGACGTGAAATTGTAAACATGTTGAAGTGGATTTTGAAAATTCTAGAGAGAATTTTAAAAGCTTCAAGAGAATTTCAACAATTTTGAGGGGGATTTTAAAAGTTTCAATGGGAATGGGAAGAATTGGGACAAAAATTGGAAAATTTTTAAGGGACTTTGAAAAAATTTCAACTGGAATTTTAGCCATTTTTGACGTGAAATTGTAAACATGTGGCCATGGATTTTGAAAATTCTAGAGAGAATTTTAAAAGCTTCAAGAGAATTTCAACAATTTTGAGAGGGATTTGAAAAGTTTCAATGGGAATGGGAAGAATTGGGACAAAAATTGGAAAATTTTTAAGGGACTTTGAAAAAATTTCAACTGGGATTTTAGCCATTTTTGACGTGAAATTGTAAACATGTTGAAGTGGATTTTGAAAATTCTAGAGAGAATTTTAAAAGCTTCAAGAGAATTTCAACAATTTTGAGGGGGATTTTAAAAGTTTCAATGGGAATGGGAAGAATTGGGACAAAAATTGGAAAATTTTTAAGGGACTTTGAAAAAATTTCAACTGGAATTTTAGCCATTTTTTACGTGAAATTGTAAACATGTGGCCATGGATTTTGAAAATTCTAGAGAGAATTTTAAAAGCTTCAACAGAATTTCAACAATTTTGAGAGGGATTTGAAAAGTTTCAATGGGAATGGAAAGAATTGGGACAAAAATTGGAAAATTTTTAAGGGACTTTGAAAAAATTTCAACTGGAATTTTAGCCATTTTTTACGTGAAATTGTAAACATGTGGCCATGGATTTTGAAAATTCTAGAGAGAATTTTAAAAGCTTCAAGAGAATTTCAACAATTTTGAGAGGGATTTGAAAAGTTTCAATGGGAATGGGAAGAATTGGACAAAAATTGGAAAATTTTTAAGGGACTTTGAAAAAATTTCAACTGGAATTTTAGCCATTTTTTACGTGAAATTGTAAACATTGTGGCCATGGATTTTGAAAATTCTAGAGAGAATTTTAAAAGCTTCAACAGAATTTCAACAATTTTGAGAGGGATTTGAAAAGTTTCAATGGGAATGGAAAGAATTGGGACAAAAATTGGAAAATTTTTAAGGGACTTTGAAAAAATTTCAACTGGAATTTTAGCCATTTTTTACGTGAAATTGTAAACATGTGGCCATGGATTTTGAAAATTCTAGAGAGAATTTTAAAAGCTTCAAGAGAATTTCAACAATTTTGAGAGGGATTTGAAAAGTTTCAATGGGAATGGAAGAATTGGGACAAAAATTGGAAAATTTTTAAGGGACTTTGAAAAAATTTCAACTGGAATTTTAGCCATTTTTTGACGTGAAATTGTAAACATGTTGAAGTGGATTTTGAAAATTCTAGAGAGAATTTTAAAAGCTTCAAGAGAATTTCAACAATTTTGAGGGGGATTTTAAAAGTTTCAATGGGAAATGGGAAGAATTGGGACAAAAATTGGAAAATTTTAAGGACTTTGAAAAATTTCAACTGGAATTTTAGCCATTTTTTGACGTGAAATTGTAAACATGTGGCCATGGATTTTGAAAATTCTAGAGAGAATTTTAAAAGCTTCAACAGAATTTCAACAATTTTGAGAGGGATTTGAAAAGTTTCAATGGGAATGGAAAGAATTGGGACAAAAATTGGAAAATTTTTAAGGGACTTTGAAAAAATTTCAACTGGAATTTTAGCCATTTTTGACGTGAAATTGTAAACATGTGGCCATGGATTTTGAAAATTCTAGAGAGAATTTTAAAAGCTTCAACAGAATTTCAACAATTTTGAGAGGGATTTGAAAAGTTTCAATGGGAATGGAAAGAATTGGGACAAAAATTGGAAAATTTTTAAGGGACTTTGAAAAAATTTCAACTGGAATTTTAGCCATTTTTTACGTGAAATTGTAAACATGTGGCCATGGATTTTGAAAATTCTAGAGAGAATTTTAAAAGCTTCAAGAGAATTTCAACAATTTTGAGAGGGATTTGAAAAGTTTCAATGGGAATGGGAAGAATTGGGACAAAAATTGGAAAATTTTTAAGGGACTTTGAAAAAATTTCAACTGGAATTTTAGCCATTTTTTGACGTGAAATTGTAAACATGTGGCCATGGATTTTGAAAATTCTAGAGAGAATTTTAAAAGCTTCAACAGAATTTCAACAATTTTGAGAGGGATTTGAAAAGTTTCAATGGGAATGGAAAGAATTGGGACAAAAATTGGAAATTTTTAAGGGACTTTGAAAAAATTTCAACTGGAATTTTAGCCATTTTTTACGTGAAATTGTAAACATGTGGCCATGGATTTTGAAAATTCTAGAGAGAATTTTAAAAGCTTCAAGAGAATTTCAACAATTTTGAGAGGGATTTGAAAAGTTTCAATGGGAATGGGAAGAATTGGGACAAAAATTGGAAAATTTTAAGGGACTTTGAAAAAATTTCAACTGGAATTTTAGCCATTTTTTGACGTGAAATTGTAAACATGTTGAAGTGGATTTTGAAAATTCTAGAGAGAATTTTAAAAGCTTCAAGAGAATTTCAACAATTTTGAGGGGGATTTTAAAAGTTTCAATGGGAATGGGAAGAATTGGGACAAAAATTGGAAAATTTTTAAGGGACTTTGAAAAAATTTCAACTGGAATTTTAGCCATTTTTTACGTGAAATTGTAAACATGTGGCCATGGATTTTGAAAATTCTAGAGAGAATTTTAAAAGCTTCAACAGAATTTCAACAATTTTGAGAGGGATTTGAAAAGTTTCAATGGGAATGGGAAGAATTGGGACAAAAATTGGAAAATTTTTAAGGGACTTTGAAAAAATTTCAACTGGAATTTTAGCCATTTTTTGACGTGAAATTGTAAACATGTGGCCATGGATTTTGAAAATTCTAGAGAGAATTTTAAAAGCTTCAACAGAATTTCAACAATTTTGAGAGGGATTTGAAAAGTTTCAATGGGAATGGGAAGAATTGGGACAAAAATTGGAAAATTTTTAAGGGACTTTGAAAAAATTTCAACTGGAATTTTAGTCATTTTTTGACGTGAAATTGTAAACATGTGGCCATGGATTTTGAAAATTCTAGAGAGAATTTTAAAAGCTTCAAGAGAATTTCAACAATTTTGAGAGGGATTTGAAAAGTTTCAATGGGAATGGGAAGAATTGGGACAAAAATTGGAAAATTTTTAAGGGACTTTGAAAAAATTTCAACTGGAATTTTAGCCATTTTTTGACGTGAAATTGTAAACATGTGGACATGGATTTTGAAATTCTAGAGAGAATTTTAAAAGCTTCAAGAGAATTTCAACAATTTTGAGAGGGATTTGAAAAGTTTCAATGGGAATGGGAAGAATTGGGACAAAAATTGGAAAATTTTTAAGGGACTTTGAAAAAATTTCAACTGGAATTTTAGCAATTTTTTGACGTGAAATTGTAAACATGTGGCCATGGATTTTGAAAATTCTAGAGAGAATTTTAAAAGCTTCAAGAGAATTTCAACAATTTGGAGAGGGATTTGAAAAGTTTCAATGGGAATGGGAAGAATTGGGACAAAAATTGGAAAATTTTTAAGGGACTTTGAAAAAAATTTCAACTGGAATTTTAGCAATTTTTTGATGTGAAATTGTAAACATGTTGAAGTGGATTTTGAAAATTCTAGAGAGAATTTTAAAAGCTTCAAGAGAATTTCAACAATTTTGAGAGGGATTTGAAAAGTTTCAATGGGAATGGGAAGAATTGGGACAAAAATTGGAAAATTTTTAAGGGACTTTGAAAAAATTTCAACTGGAATTTTAGCCATTTTTTGACGTGAAATTGTAAACATGTGGCCATGGATTTTGAAAATTCTAGAGAGAATTTTAAAAGCTTCAAGAGAATTTCAACAATTTTGAGAGGGATTTGAAAAGTTTCAATGGGAATGGGAAGAATTGGGACAAAAATTGGAAAATTTTTAAGGGACTTTGAAAAAATTTCAGCTGGAATTTTAGCCATTTTTGACGTGAAATTGTAAACATGTGGACATGGATTTTGAAAATTCTAGAGAGAATTTTAAAAGCTTCAACAGAATTTCAACAATTTTGAGAGGGATTTGAAAAGTTTCAATGGGAATGGGAAGAATTGGGACAAAAATTAGAAAATTTTTTAGGGACTTTGAAAAAATTTCAACTGGAATTTTAGCCATTTTTTGACGTGAAATTGTAAACATGTGGCCATGGATTTTGAAAATTCTAGAGAGAATTTTAAAAGCTTCAAGAGAATTTCAACAATTTTGAGAGGGATTTGAAAAGTTTCAATGGGAATGGGAAGAATTGGGACAAAAATTGGAAAATTTTTAAGGGACTTTGAAAAAATTTCAACTGTAATTTTAGCCATTTTTTGACGTGAAATTGTAAACATGTTGAAGTGGATTTTGAAAATTCTAGAGAGAATTTTAAAAGCTTCAACAGAATTTCAACAATTTTGAGAGGGATTTGAAAAGTTTCAATGGGAATGGGAAGAATTGGGACAAAAATGGAAAATTTTTAAGGGACTTTGAAAAAATTTCAACTGGAATTTTAGCCATTTTTTGACGTGAAATTGTAAACATGTGGACATGGATTTTGAAAATTCTTGAGAGAATTTTAAAAGCTTCAACAGAATTTCAACAATTTTGAGAGGGATTTGAAAAGTTTCAATGGGAATGGGAAGAATTGGGACAAAAATTGGAAAATTTTTCAGGGACTTTGAAAAAATTTCAACTGGAATTTTAGCCATTTTTTGACGTGAAATTGTAAACATGTGGACATAAATTTTGAAAATTCTAGAGAGAATTTTAAAAGCTTCAACAGAATTTCAACAATTTTGAGAGGGATTTGAAAAGTATCAATGGGAATGGGAAGAATTGGGACAAAAATTGGAAAATTTTTAAGGGACTTTGAAAAAATTTCAACTGGAATTTTAGCAATTTTTTGACGTGAAATTGTAAACATGTGGACATGGATTTTGAAAATTCTAGAGAGAATTTTAAAAGCTTCAAGAGAATTTCAACAATTTTGAGAGGGATTTGAAAAGTTTCAATGGGAATGGGAAGAATTGGGACAAAAATTGGAAAATTTTTAAGGGACTTTGAAAAAATTTCAACTGGAATTTTAGCAATTTTTTGACGTGAAATTGTAAACATGTGGCCATGGATTTTGAAAATTCTAGAGAGAATTTTAAAAGCTTCAAGAGAATTTCAACAATTTTGAGAGGGATTTGAAAAGTTTCAATGGGAATGGGAAGAATTGCGACAAAAATTGGAAAATTTTTAAGGGACTTTGAAAAAATTGCAACTGGAATTTTAGCCATTTTTTGACGTGAAATTGTAAACATGTGGACATGGATTTTGAAAATTCTAGAGAGAATTTTAAAAGCTTCAACAGAATTTCAACAATTTTGAGAGGGATTTGAAAAGTTTCAATGGGAATGGGAAGAATTGGGACAAAAATTGGAAAATTTTTAAGGGACTTTGAAAAATTTCAACTGGAATTTTAGCAATTTTTTGACGTGAAATTGTAAACATGTGGACATGGATTTTGAAAATTCTAGAGAGAATTTTAAAAGCTTCAAGAGAATTTCAACAATTTTGAGAGGGATTCGAAAAGTTTCAATGGGAATGGGAAGAATTGGGACAAAAATTGGAAACTTTTAAGGGACTTTGAAAAAATTTCAACTGGAATTTTAGCCATTTTTTGACGTGAAATTGTAAACATGTGGACATGGATTTTGAAAATTCTAGAGAGAATTTTAAAAGCTTCAACAGAATTTCAACAATTTTGAGAGGGATTTGAAAAGTTTCAATGGGAATGGGAAGAATTGGGGCAAAAATTGGAAAATTTTTAAGGGACTTTGAAAAAATTTCAACTGGAATTTTAGCCATTTTTTGACGTGAAATTGTAAACATGTGGACATGGATTTTGAAAATTCTAGAGAGAATTTTAAAAGCTTCAAGAGAATTTCAACAATTTTGAGAGGGATTTGAAAAGTTTCAATGGGAATGGGAAGAATTGGGACAAAAATTGGAAAATTTTTAAGGGACTTTGAAAAAAATTTCAACTGGAATTTTAGCCATTTTTTGACGTGAAATTGTAAACATGTGGACATGGATTTTGAAAATTCTAGAGAGAATTTTAAAAGCTTCAACAGAATTTCCACAATTTTGAGAGGGATTTGAAAAGTTTCAATGGGAATGGGAAGAATTGGGACAAAAATTGGAAAATTTTTAAGGGACTTTGAAAAATTTCAACTGGCATTTTAGCCATTTTTTGACGTGAAATTGTGAACATGTGGACATGGATTTTGAAAATTCTAGAGAGAATTTTAAAAGCTTCAACAGAATTTCCACAATTTTGAGAGGGATTTGAAAAGTTTCAATGGGAATGGGAAGAATTGGGACAAAAATTGGAAAATTTTTAAGGGACTTTGAAAAAATTTCAACTGGAATTTTAGCAATTTTTTTATGTGAAATTGTAAACATGTGGACATGGATTTTGAAAATTCTAGAGAGAATTTTAAAAGCTTCAACAGAATTTCAACAATTTTGAGAGGGATTTGAAAAGTTTCAATGGGAATGGGAAGAATTGGGACAAAAATTGGAAAATTTTTAAGGGACTTTGAAAAAATTTCAACTGGAATTTTAGCCATTTTTTGACGTGAAATTGTAAACATGATGAAGTGGATTTTGAAAATTCTAGAGAGAATTTTAAAAGCTTCTACAGAATTTCAACAATTTTGGGAGGGATTTGAAAAGTTTCAATGGGAATGGGAAGAATTGGGACAAAAATTGGAAAATTTTTAAGGGACTTTGAAAAATTTCAACTGGAATTTTAGCCATTTTTTGACGTGAAATTGTAAACATGTGGCCATGGATTTTGAAAATTCTAGAGAGAATTTTAAAAGCTTCAAGAGAATTTCAACAATTTTGAGAGGGATTTGAAAAGTTTCAATGGGAATGGGAAGAATTGGGACAAAAATTGGAAAATTTTTAAGGGACTTTGAAAAAATTTCAACTGTAATTTTAGCCATTTTTTGACGTGAAATTGTAAACATGTTGAAGTGGATTTTGAAAATTCTAGAGAGAATTTTAAAAGCTTCAACAGAATTTCAACAATTTTGAGAGGGATTTGAAAAGTTTCAATGGGAATGGGAAGAATTGGGACAAAAATGGAAAATTTTTAAGGGACTTTGAAAAAATTTCAACTGGAATTTTAGCCATTTTTTGACGTGAAATTGTAAACATGTGGACATGGATTTTGAAAATTCTAGAGAGAATTTTAAAAGCTTCAACAGAATTTCAACAATTTTGAGAGGGATTTGAAAAGTTTCAATGGGAATGGGAAGAATTGGGACAAAAATTGGAAAATTTTTCAGGGACTTTGAAAAAATTTCAACTGGAATTTTAGCCATTTTTTGACGTGAAATTGTAAACATGTGGACATAAATTTTGAAAATTCTAGAGAGAATTTTAAAAGCTTCAACAGAATTTCAACAATTTTGAGAGGGATTTGAAAAGTATCAATGGGAATGGGAAGAATTGGGACAAAAATTGGAAAATTTTTAAGGGACTTTGAAAAAATTTCAACTGGAATTTTAGCAATTTTTTGACGTGAAATTGTAAACATGTGGACATGGATTTTGAAAATTCTAGAGAGAATTTTAAAAGCTTCAAGAGAATTTCAACAATTTTGAGAGGGATTTGAAAAGTTTCAATGGGAATGGGAAGAATTGGGACAAAAATTGGAAAATTTTTAAGGGACTTTGAAAAAATTTCAACTGGAATTTTAGCAATTTTTTGACGTGAAATTGTAAACATGTGGCCATGGATTTTGAAAATTCTAGAGAGAATTTTAAAAGCTTCAAGAGAATTTCAACAATTTTGAGAGGGATTTGAAAAGTTTCAATGGGAATGGGAAGAATTGCGACAAAAATTGGAAAATTTTTAAGGGACTTTGAAAAAATTGCAACTGGAATTTTAGCCATTTTTTGACGTGAAATTGTAAACATGTGGACATGGATTTTGAAAATTCTAGAGAGAATTTTAAAAGCTTCAACAGAATTTCAACAATTTTGAGAGGGATTTGAAAAGTTTCAATGGGAATGGGAAGAATTGGGACAAAAATTGGAAAATTTTTAAGGGACTTTGAAAAAATTTCAACTGGAATTTTAGCAATTTTTTGACGTGAAATTGTAAACATGTGGACATGGATTTTGAAAATTCTAGAGAGAATTTTAAAAGCTTCAAGAGAATTTCAACAATTTTGAGAGGGATTCGAAAAGTTTCAATGGGAATGGGAAGAATTGGGACAAAAATTGGAAACTTTTAAGGGACTTTGAAAAAATTTCAACTGGAATTTTAGCCATTTTTTGACGTGAAATTGTAAACATGTGGCCATGGATTTTGAAAATTCTAGAGAGAATTTTAAAAGCTTCAACAGAATTTCAACAATTTTGAGAGGGATTTGAAAAGTTTCAATGGGAATGGGAAGAATTGGGGCAAAAATTGGAAAATTTTTAAGGGACTTTGAAAAAATTTCAACTGGAATTTTAGCCATTTTTTGACGTGAAATTGTAAACATGTGGACATGGATTTTGAAAATTCTAGAGAGAATTTTAAAAGCTTCAAGAGAATTTCAACAATTTTGAGAGGGATTTGAAAAGTTTCAATGGGAATGGGAAGAATTGGGACAAAAATTGGAAAATTTTTAAGGGACTTTGAAAAAATTTCAACTGGAATTTTAGCCATTTTTTGACGTGAAATTGTAAACATGTGGACATGGATTTTGAAAATTCTAGAGAGAATTTTAAAAGCTTCAACAGAATTTCCACAATTTTGAGAGGGATTTGAAAAGTTTCAATGGGAATGGGAAGAATTGGGACAAAAATTGGAAAATTTTTAAGGGACTTTGAAAAAATTTCAACTGGCATTTTAGCCATTTTTTGACGTGAAATTGTGAACATGTGGACATGGATTTTGAAAATTCTAGAGAGAATTTTAAAAGCTTCAACAGAATTTCCACAATTTTGAGAGGGATTTGAAAAGTTTCAATGGGAATGGGAAGAATTGGGACAAAAATTGGAAAATTTTTAAGGGACTTTGAAAAAATTTCAACTGGAATTTTAGCAATTTTTTTATGTGAAATTGTAAACATGTGGACATGGATTTTGAAAATTCTAGAGAGAATTTTAAAAGCTTCAACAGAATTTCAACAATTTTGAGAGGGATTTGAAAAGTTTCAATGGGAATGGGAAGAATTGGGACAAAAATTGGAAAATTTTTAAGGGACTTTGAAAAAATTTCAACTGGAATTTTAGCCATTTTTTGACGTGAAATTGTAAACATGATGAAGTGGATTTTGAAAATTCTAGAGAGAATTTTAAAAGCTTCAACAGAATTTCAACAATTTTGGGAGGGATTTGAAAAGTTTCAATGGGAATGGGAAGAATTGGGACAAAAATTGGAAAATTTTTAAGGGACTTTGAAAAAATTTCAACTGGAATTTTAGCCATTTTTTGACGTGAAATTGTAAACATGTGGACATGGATTTTGAAAATTCTAGAGAGAATTTTAAAAGCTTCAACAGAATTTCAACAATTTTGAGAGGGATTTGAAAAGATTCAATGGGAATGGGAAGAATTGGGACAAAAATTGGAAAATTTTTAAGGGACTTTGAAAAAATTTCAACTGGAATTTTAGCAATTTTTTGACGTGAAATTGTAAACATGTGGACATGGATTTTGAAAATTCTAGAGAGAATTTTAAAAGCTTCAAGAGAATTTCAACAATTTTGAGAGGGATTTGAAAAGTTTCAATGGGAATGGGAAGAATTGGGACAAAAATTGGAAAATTTTTCAGGGACTTTGAAAAAATTGCAACTGGAATTTTAGCCATTTTTTGACGTGAAATTGTAAACATGTGGACATGGATTTTGAAAATTCTAGAGAGAATTTTAAAAGCTTCAACAGAATTTCAACAATTTTGAGAGGGATTTGAAAAGTTTCAATGGGAATGGGAAGAATTGGGACAAAAATTGGAAAATTTTTAAGGGACTTTGAAAAAATTTCAACTGGAATTTTAGCCATTTTTTGACGTGAAATTGTAAACATGTGGCCATGGATTTTGAAAATTCTAGAGAGAATTTTAAAAGCTTCAAGAGAATTTCAACAATTTTGAGAGGGATTTGAAAAGTTTCAATGGGAATGGGAAGAATTGGGACAAAAATTGGAAAATTTTTAAGGGACTTTGAAAAAATTTCATCTGGCATTTTAGCCATTTTTTGACGTGAAATTGTAAACATGTGGACATGGATTTTGAAAATTCTAGAGAGAATTTTAAAAGCTTCAAGAGAATTTCAACAATTTTGAGAGGGATTTGAAAAGTTTCAATGGGAATGGGAAGAATTGGGACAAAAATTGGAAAATTTTGAAGGGACTTTGAAAAAATTTCAACTGGCATTTTAGCCATTTTTTGACGTGAAATTGTAAACATGTGGACATGGATTTTGAAAATTCTAGAGAGAATTTTAAAAGCTTCAAGAGAATTTCAACAATTTTGAGAGGGATTTGAAAAGTTTCAATGGGAATGGGAAGAATTGGGACAAAAATTGGAAAATTTTTCAGGGACTTTGAAAAAATTTCAACTGTAATTTTAGCCATTTTTTGACGTGAAATTGTAAACATGTTGAAGTGGATTTTGAAAATTCTAGAGAGAATTTTAAAAGCTTCAACAGAATTTCAACAATTTTGAGAGGGATTTGAAAAGTTTCAATGGGAATGGGAAGAATTGGGACAAAAATGGAAAATTTTTAAGGGACTTTGAAAAAATTTCAACTGGAATTTTAGCCATTTTTTGACGTGAAATTGTAAACATGTGGACATGGATTTTGAAAATTCTTGAGAGAATTTTAAAAGCTTCAACAGAATTTCAACAATTTTGAGAGGGATTTGAAAAGTTTCAATGGGAATGGGAAGAATTGGGACAAAAATTGGAAAATTTTTCAGGGACTTTGAAAAAATTTCAACTGGAATTTTAGCCATTTTTTGACGTGAAATTGTAAACATGTGGACATGGATTTTGAAAATTCTAGAGAGAATTTTAAAAGCTTCAACAGAATTTCAACAATTTTGAGAGGGATTTGAAAAGTATCAATGGGAATGGGAAGAATTGGGACAAAAATTGGAAAATTTTTAAGGGACTTTGAAAAAATTTCAACTGGAATTTTAGCAATTTTTTGACGTGAAATTGTAAACATGTGGACATGGATTTTGAAAATTCTAGAGAGAATTTTAAAAGCTTCAACAGAATTTCAACAATTTTGAGAGGGATTTGAAAAGTTTCAATGGGAATGGGAAGAATTGGGACAAAAATTGGAAAATTTTTAAGGGACTTTGAAAAAATTTCAACTGGAATTTTAGCAATTTTTTGACGTGAAATTGTAAACATGTGGACATGGATTTTGAAAATTCTAGAGAGAATTTTAAAAGCTTCAACAGAATTTCAACAATTTGGAGAGGGATTTGAAAAGTTTCAATGGGAATGGGAAGAATTGGGACAAAAATTGGAAAATTTTGAAGGGACTTTGAAAAAATTTCAGCTGGAATTTTAGCCATTTTTTGACGTGAAATTGTAAACATGTGGACATGGATTTTGAAAATTCTAGAGAGAATTTTAAAAGCTTCAACAGAATTTCCACAATTTTGAGAGGGATTTGAAAAGTTTCAATGGGAATGGGAAGAATTGGGACAAAAATTGGAAAATTTTTCAGGGACTTTGAAAAAATTTCAACTGGAATTTTAGCCATTTTTTGACGTGAAATTGTAAACATGTGGCCATGGATTTTGAAAATTCTAGAGAGAATTTTAAAAGCTTCAAGAGAATTTCAACAATTTTGAGAGGGATTTGAAAAGTTTCAATGGGAATGGGAAGAATTGGGACAAAAATTGGAAAATTTTTAAGGGACTTTGAAAAAATTGCAATTGGAATTTTAGCCATTTTTTGACGTGAAATTGTAAACATGTTGAAGTGGATTTTGAAAATTCTAGAGAGAATTTTAAAAGCTTCAAGAGAATTTCAACAATTTTGAGAGGGATTTGAAAAGTTTCAATGGGAATGGGAAGAATTGGGACAAAAATGGAAAATTTTTAAGGGACTTTGAAAAAATTTCAACTGGAATTTTAGCAATTTTTTGACGTGAAATTGTAAACATGTGGCCATGGATTTTGAAAATTCTAGAGAGAATTTTAAAAGCTTCAAGAGAATTTCAACCATTTTGAGAGGGATTTGAAAAGTTTCAATGGGAATGGGAAGAATTGGGACAAAAATTGGAAAATTTTTAAGGGACTTTGAAAAAATTTCAACTGGAATTTTAGCAATTTTTTGACGTGAAATTGTAAACATGTGGACATGGATTTTGAAAATTCTAGAGAGAATTTTAAAAGCTTCAAGAGAATTTCAACAATTTTGAGAGGGATTTGAAAAGTTTCAATGGGAATGGGAAGAATTGGGACAAAAATTGGAAAATTTTTAAGGGACTTTGAAAAAATTTCAACTGGAATTTTAGCCATTTTTTGACGTGAAATTGTAAACATGTGGACATGGATTTTGAAAATTCTAGAGAGAATTTTAAAAGCTTCAAGAGAATTTCCACAATTTTGAGAGGGATTTGAAAAGTTTCAATGGGAATGGGAAGAATTGGGACAAAAATTGGAAAATTTTTAAGGGACTTTGAAAAAATTTCAACTGGAATTTTAGCCATTTTTTGACGTGAAATTGTAAACATGTGGACATGTATTTTGAAAATTCTAGAGAGAATTTTAAAAGCTTCAACAGAATTTCCACAATTTTGAGAGGGATTTGAAAAGTTTCAATGGGAAAGGGAAGAATTGGGACAAAAATTGGAAAATTTTTAAGGGACTTTGAAAAAATTTCAACTGGAATTTTAGCCATTTTTTGACGTGAAATTGTAAACATGTAGACATGGATTTTGAAAATTCTAGAGAGAATTTTAAAAGCTTCAAGAGAATTTCAACAATTTTGAGAGGGATTTGAAAAGTTTCAATGGGAATGGGAAGAATTGGGACAAAAATTGGAAAATTTTTAAGGGACTTTGAAAAAATTTCAACTGGAATTTTAGCATTTTTTTGACGTGAAACTGTAAACATGTGGACATGGATTTTGAAAATTCTAGAGAGAATTTTAAAAGCTTCAACAGAATTTCAACAATTTTGAGAGGGATTTGAAAAGTTTCAATGGGAATGGGAAGAATTGGGACAAAAATTGGAAAATTTTTAAGGGACTTTGAAAAAATTTCAACTGGAATTTTAGCAATTTTTTTATGTGAAATTGTAAACATGTGGACATGGATTTTGAAAATTCTAGAGAGAATTTTAAAAGCTTCAACAGAATTTCAACAATTTTGAGAGGGATTTGAAAAGTTTCAATGGGAATGGGAAGAATTGGGACAAAAATTGGAAAATTTTTAAGGGACTTTGAAAAAATTTCAGCTGGAATTTTAGCCATTTTTTGACGTGAAATTGTAAACATGTGGACATGGATTTTGAAAATTCTAGAGAGAATTTTAAAAGCTTCAACAGAATTTCCACAATTTTGAGAGGGATTTGAAAAGTTTCAATGGGAATGGGAAGAATTGGGACAAAAATTGGAAAATTTTAAGGGACTTTGAAAAAATTTCAACTGGAATTTTAGCCATTTTTTGACGTGAAATTGTAAACATGTGGCCATGGATTTTGAAAATTCTAGAGAGAATTTTAAAAGCTTCAAGAGAATTTCAACAATTTTGAGAGGGATTTGAAAAGTTTCAATGGGAATGGGAAGAATTGGGACAAAAATTGGAAAATTTTTCAGGGACTTTGAAAAAATTGCAACTGGAATTTTAGCCATTTTTTGACGTGAAATTGTAAACATGTTGAAGTGGATTTTGAAAATTCTAGAGAGAATTTTAAAAGCTTCAACAGAATTTCAACAATTTTGAGAGGGATTTGAAAAGTTTCAATGGGAATGGGAAGAATTGGGACAAAAATGGAAAATTTTTAAGGGACTTTGAAAAAATTTCAACTGGAATTTTAGCCATTTTTTGACGTGAAATTGTAAACATGTGGACATGGATTTTGAAAATTCTTGAGAGAATTTTAAAAGCTTCAACAGAATTTCAACAATTTTGAGAGGGATTTGAAAAGTTTCAATGGGAATGGGAAGAATTGGGACAAAAATTGGAAAATTTTTCAGGGACTTTGAAAAAATTTGAACTGGAATTTTAGCCAGTTTTTGACGTGAAATTGTAAACATGTGGCCATGGATTTTGAAAATTCTAGAGAGAATTTTAAAAGCTTCAACAGAATTTCCACAATTTTGAGAGGGATTTGAAAAGTATCAATGGGAATGGGAAGAATTGGGACAAAAATTGGAAAATTTTTAAGGGACTTTGAAAAAATTTCAACTGGCATTTTAGCCATTTTTTGACGTGAAATTGTAAACATGTGGACATGGATTTTGAAAATTCTAGAGAGAATTTTAAAAGCTTCAAGAGAATTTCAACAATTTTGAGAGGGATTTGAAAAGTTTCAATGGGAATGGGAAGAATTGGGACAAAAATTGGAAAATTTTTCAGGGACTTTGAAAAAATTTCAACTGGAATTTTAGCCATTTTTTGACGTGAAATTGTAAACATGTGGCCATGGATTTTGAAAATTCTAGAGAGAATTTTAAAAGCTTCAAGAGAATTTCAACAATTTTGAGAGGGATTTGAAAAGTTTCAATGGGAATGGGAAGAATTGGGACAAAAATTGGAAAATTTTTCAGGGACTTTGAAAAAATTTCAACTGGCATTTTAGCCATTTTTTGACGTGAAATTGTAAACATGTGGACATGGATTTTGAAAATTCTAGAGAGAATTTTAAAAGCTTCAAGAGAATTTCAACAATTTTGAGAGGGATTTGAAAAGTTTCAATGGGAATGGGAAGAATTGGGACAAAAATTGGAAAATTTTTAAGGGACTTTGAAAAAATTTCATCTGGCATTTTAGCCATTTTTTGATGTGAAATTGTAAACATGTGGACATGGATTTTGAAAATTCTAGAGAGAATTTTAAAAGCTTCAAGAGAATTTCAACAATTTTGAGAGGGATTCGAAAAGTTTCAATGGGAATGGGAAGAATTGGGACAAAAATTGGAAAATTTTTAAGGGACTTTGAAAAAATTTCAACTGGAATTTTAGCCATTTTTTGACGTGAAATTGTAAACATGTGGACATGGATTTTGAAAATTCTAGAGAGAATTTTAAAAGCTTCAAGAGAATTTCAACAATTTTGAGAGGGATTTGAAAAGTTTCAATGGGAATGGGAAGAATTGGGGCAAAAATTGGAAAATTTTTAAGGGACTTTGAAAAAATTTCAACTGGAATTTTAGCCATTTTTTGACGTGAAATTGTAAACATGTGGACATGGATTTTGAAAATTCTAGAGAGAATTTTAAAAGCTTCAACAGAATTTCAACAATGTTGAGAGGGATTTGAAAAGTTTCAATGGGAATGGGAAGAATTGGGACAAAAATTGGAAAATTTTTAAGGGACTTTGAAAAAATTTCAACTGGAATTTTAGCCATTTTTTGACGTGAAATTGTAAACATGTGGACATGGATTTTGAAAATTCTAGAGAGAATTTTAAAAGCTTCAACAGAATTTCCACAATTTTGAGAGGGATTTGAAAAGTTTCAATGGGAATGGGAAGAATTGGGACAAAAATTGGAAAATTTTTAAGGGACTTTGAAAAAATTTCAACTGGCATTTTAGCCATTTTTTGACGTGAAATTGTGAACATGTGGACATGGATTTTGAAAATTCTAGAGAGAATTTTAAAAGCTTCAACAGAATTTCCACAATTTTGAGAGGGATTTGAAAAGTTTCAATGGGAATGGGAAGAATTGGGACAAAAATTGGAAAATTTTTAAGGGACTTTGAAAAAATTTCAACTGGAATTTTAGCAATTTTTTTATGTGAAATTGTAAACATGTGGACATGGATTTTGAAAATTCTAGAGAGAATTTTAAAAGCTTCAAGAGAATTTCAACAATTTTGAGAGGGATTTGAAAAGTTTCAATGGGAATGGGAAGAATTGGGACAAAAATTGGAAAATTTTTAAGGGACTTTGAAAAAATTTCAACTGGAATTTTAGCCATTTTTTGACGTGAAATTGTAAACATGTGGACATGGATTTTGAAAATTCTAGAGAGAATTTTAAAAGCTTCAACAGAATTTCCACAATTTTGAGAGGGATTTGAAAAGTTTCAATGGGAATGGGAAGAATTGGGACAAAAATTGGAAAATTTTTAAGGGACTTTGAAAAAATTTCAACTGGAATTTTAGCCATTTTTTGACGTGAAATTGTAAACATGTGGACATGGATTTTGAAAATTCTAGAGAGAATTTTAAAAGCTTCAAGAGAATTTCAACAATTTTGAGAGGGATTTGAAAAGTTTCAATGGGAATGGGAAGAATTGGGACAAAAATTGGAAAATTTTTAAGGGACTTTGAAAAAATTTCAACTGGAATTTTAGCAATTTTTTGACGTGAAATTGTAAACATGTGGCCATGGATTTTGAAAATTCTAGAGAGAATTTTAAAAGCTTCAACAGAATTTCCACAATTTTGAGAGGGATTTGAAAAGTATCAATGGGAATGGGAAGAATTGGGACAAAAATTGGAAAATTTTTAAGGGACTTTGAAAAAATTTCAACTGGCATTTTAGCCATTTTTTGACGTGAAATTGTAAACATGTGGACATGGATTTTGAAAATTCTAGAGAGAATTTTAAAAGCTTCAAGAGAATTTCAACAATTTTGAGAGGGATTTGAAAAGTTTCAATGGGAATGGGAAGAATTGGGACAAAAATTGGAAAATTTTTCAGGGACTTTGAAAAAATTTCAACTGGAATTTTAGCCATTTTTTGACGTGAAATTGTAAACATGTGGCCATGGATTTTGAAAATTCTAGAGAGAATTTTAAAAGCTTCAAGAGAATTTCAACAATTTTGAGAGGGATTTGAAAAGTTTCAATGGGAATGGGAAGAATTGGGACAAAAATTGGAAAATTTTTCAGGGACTTTGAAAAAATTTCAGCTGGCATTTTAGCCATTTTTTGACGTGAAATTGTAAACATGTGGACATGGATTTTGAAAATTCTAGAGAGAATTTTAAAAGCTTCAAGAGAATTTCAACAATTTTGAGAGGGATTTGAAAAGTTTCAATGGGAATGGGAAGAATTGGGACAAAAATTGGAAAATTTTTAAGGGACTTTGAAAAAATTTCATCTGGCATTTTAGCCATTTTTTGATGTGAAATTGTAAACATGTGGACATGGATTTTGAAAATTCTAGAGAGAATTTTAAAAGCTTCAAGAGAATTTCAACAATTTTGAGAGGGATTCGAAAAGTTTCAATGGGAATGGGAAGAATTGGGACAAAAATTGGAAAATTTTTAAGGGACTTTGAAAAAATTTCAACTGGAATTTTAGCCATTTTTTGACGTGAAATTGTAAACATGTGGACATGGATTTTGAAAATTCTAGAGAGAATTTTAAAAGCTTCAAGAGAATTTCAACAATTTTGAGAGGGATTTGAAAAGTTTCAATGGGAATGGGAAGAATTGGGGCAAAAATTGGAAAATTTTTAAGGGACTTTGAAAAAATTTCAACTGGAATTTTAGCCATTTTTTGACGTGAAATTGTAAACATGTGGACATGGATTTTGAAAATTCTAGAGAGAATTTTAAAAGCTTCAACAGAATTTCAACAATGTTGAGAGGGATTTGAAAAGTTTCAATGGGAATGGGAAGAATTGGGACAAAAATTGGAAAATTTTTAAGGGACTTTGAAAAAATTTCAACTGGAAATTTAGCCATTTTTTGACGTGAAATTGTAAACATGTGGACATGGATTTTGAAAATTCTAGAGAGAATTTTAAAAGCTTCAAGAGAATTACCACAATTTCGAGAGGGATTTGAAAAGTTTCAATGGGAATGGGAAGAATTGGGACAAAAATTGGAAAATTTTTAAGGGACTTTGAAAAAATTTCAACTGGCATTTTAGCCATTTTTTGACGTGAAATTGTGAACATGTGGACATGGATTTTGAAAATTCTAGAGAGAATTTTAAAAGCTTCAACAGAATTTCCACAATTTTGAGAGGGATTTGAAAAGTTTCAATGGGAATGGGAAGAATTGGGACAAAAATTGGAAAATTTTTAAGGGACTTTGAAAAAATTTCAACTGGAATTTTAGCAATTTTTTTATGTGAAATTGTAAACATGTGGACATGGATTTTGAAAATTCTAGAGAGAATTTTAAAAGCTTCAAGAGAATTTCAACAATTTTGAGAGGGATTTGAAAAGTTTCAATGGGAATGGGAAGAATTGGGACAAAAATTGGAAAATTTTTAAGGGACTTTGAAAAAATTTCAACTGGAATTTTAGCCATTTTTTGACGTGAAATTGTAAACATGTGGACATGGATTTTGAAAATTCTAGAGAGAATTTTAAAAGCTTCAACAGAATTTCCACAATTTTGAGAGGGATTTGAAAAGTTTCAATGGGAATGGGAAGAATTGGGACAAAAATTGGAAAATTTTTAAGGGACTTTGAAAAAATTTCAACTGGAATTTTAGCCATTTTTTGACGTGAAATTGTAAACATGTGGACATGGATTTTGAAAATTCTAGAGAGAATTTTAAAAGCTTCAACAGAATTTCAACAATTTTGAGAGGGATTTGAAAAGATTCAATGGGAATGGGAAGAATTGGGACAAATATTGGAAAATTTTTAAGGGACTTTGAAAAAATTTCAACTGGAATTTTAGCCATTTTTTGACGTGAAATTGTAAACATGTGGACATGGATTTTGAAAATTCTAGAGAGAATTTTAAAAGCTTCAAGAGAATTTCAACAATTTTGAGAGGGATTTGAAAAGTTTCAATGGGAATGGGAAGAATTGGGACAAAAATTGGAAAATTTTTAAGGGACTTTGAAAAAATTTCAACTGGAATTTTAGCCATTTTTTGACGTGAAATTGTAAACATGTGGACATGGATTTTGAAAATTCTAGAGAGAATTTTAAAAGCTTCAACAGAATTTCCACAATTTTGAGAGGGATTTGAAAAGTTTCAATGGGAATGGGAAGAATTGGGACAAAAATTGGAAAATTTTTAAGGGACTTTGAAAAAATTTCAACTGGAATTTTAGCCATTTTTTGACGTGAAATTGTAAACATGTGGACATGGATTTTGAAAATTCTAGAGAGAATTTTAAAAGCTTCAAGAGAATTTCAACAATTTTGAGAGGGATTTGAAAAGTTTCAATGGGAATGGGAAGAATTGGGACAAAAATTGGAAAATTTTTAAGGGACTTTGAAAAAATTTCAACTGGAATTTTAGCCATTTTTTGATGTGAAATTGTAAACATGTGGCCATGGATTTTGAAAATTCTAGAGAGAATTTTAAAAGCTTCAACAGAATTTCCACAATTTTGAGAGGGATTTGAAAAGTTTCAATGGGAATGGGAAGAATTGGGACAAAAATTGGAAAATTTTTCAGGGACTTTGAAAAAATTTCAACTGGAATTTTAGCCATTTTTTGACGTGAAATTTTAAACATGATGAAGTGGATTTTGAAAATTCTAGAGAGAATTTTAAAAGCTTCAACAGAATTTCAACAATTTTGGGAGGGATTTGAAAAGTTTCAATGGGAATGGGAAGAATTGGGACAAAAATTGGAAAATTTTTAAGGGACTTTGAAAAAATTTCAACTGGCATTTTAGCCATTTTTTGACGTGAAATTGTAAACATGTGGACATGGATTTTGAAAATTCTAGAGAGAATTTTAAAAGCTTCAACAGAATTTCAACAATTTTGAGAGGGATTTGAAAAGTTTCAATGGGAATGGGAAGAATTGGGACAAAAATTGGAAAATTTTTAAGGGACTTTGAAAAAATTTCAACTGGAATTTTAGCAATTTTTTGACGTGAAATTGTAAACATGTGGACATGGATTTTGAAAATTCTAGAGAGAATTTTAAAAGCTTCAAGAGAATTTCAACAATTTTGAGAGGGATTTGAAAAGTTTCAATGGGAATGGGAAGAATTGGGACAAAAATTGGAAAATTTTTAAGGGACTTTGAAAAAATTTCAACTGGAATTTTAGCCATTTTTTGACGTGAAATTGTAAACATGTGGACATGGATTTTGAAAATTCTAGAGAGAATTTTAAAAGCTTCAACAGAATTTCCACAATTTTGAGAGGGATTTGAAAAGTTTCAATGGGAATGGGAAGAATTGGGACAAAAATTGGAAAATTTTTAAGGGACTTTGAAAAAATTTCAACTGGAATTTTAGCCATTTTTTGACGTGAAATTGTAAACATGTGGACATGGATTTTGAAAATTCTAGAGAGAATTTTAAAAGCTTCAACAGAATTTCAACAATTTTGAGAGGGATTTGAAAAGTTTCAATGGGAATGGGAAGAATTGGGACAAAAATTGGAAAATTTTTAAGGGACTTTGAAAAAATTTCAACTGGAATTTTAGCAATTTTTTGACGTGAAATTGTAAACATGTTGAAGTGGATTTTGAAAATTCTAGAGAGAATTTTAAAAGCTTCAACAGAATTTCAACAATTTTCAGAGGGATTTGAAAAGTTTCAATGGGAATGGGAAGAATTGGGACAAAAATTGGAAAATTTTTAAGGGACTTTGAAAAAATTTCAACTGGAATTTTAGCCATTTTTTGACGTGAAATTGTAAACATGTGGACATGGATTTTGAAAATTCTAGAGAGAATTTTAAAAGCTTCAACAGAATTTCCACAATTTTGAGAGGGATTTGAAAAGTTTCAATGGGAATGGGAAGAATTGGGACAAAAATTGGAAAATTTTTAAGGGACTTTGAAAAAATTTCAACTGGAATTTTAGCCATTTTTTGACGTGAAATTGTAAACATGTGGCCATGGATTTTGAAAATTCTAGAGAGAATTTTAAAAGCTTCAACAGAATTTCAACAATTTTGAGAGGGATTTGAAAAGTTTCAATGGGAATGGGAAGAATTGGGACAAAAATTGGAAAATTTTTAAGGGACTTTGAAAAAATTTCAACTGGAATTTTAGCCATTTTTTGACGTGAAATTGTAAACATGTGGACATGGATTTTGAAAATTCTAGAGAGAATTTTAAAAGCTTCAAGAGAATTTCCACAATTTTGAGAGGGATTTGAAAAGTTTCAATGGGAATGGGAAGAATTGGGACAAAAATTGGAAAATTTTTAAGGGACTTTGAAAAAATTTCAACTGGCATTTTAGCCATTTTTTGACGTGAAATTGTAAACATGTGGACATGGATTTTGAAAATTCTAGAGAGAATTTTAAAAGCTTCAACAGAATTTCAACAATTTTGAGAGGGATTTGAAAAGATTCAATGGGAATGGGAAGAATTGGGACAAAAATTGGAAAATTTTTAAGGGACTTTGAAAAAAATTCAACTGGAATTTTAGCCATTTTTTGACGTGAAATTGTAAACATGTGGCCATGGATTTTGAAAATTCTAGAGAGAATTTTAAAAGCTTCAACAGAATTTCCACAATTTTGAGAGGGATTTGAAAAGTTTCAATGGGAATGGGAAGAATTGGGACAAAAATTGGAAAATTTTTCAGGGACTTTGAAAAAATTTCAACTGGAATTTTAGCCATTTTTTGACGTGAAATTGTAAACATGATGAAGTGGATTTTGAAAATTCTAGAGAGAATTTTAAAAGCTTCAACAGAATTTCAACAATTTTGAGAGGGATTTGAAAAGTTTCAATGGGAATGGGAAGAATTGGGACAAATATTGGAAAATTTTTAAGGGACTTTGAAAAAATTTCAACTGGAATTTTAGCCATTTTTTGACGTGAAATTGTAAACATGTGGACATGGATTTTGAAAATTCTAGAGAGAATTTTAAAAGCTTCAACAGAATTTCCACAATTTTGAGAGGGATTTGAAAAGTTTCAATGGGAATGGGAAGAATTGGGACAAAAATTGGAAAATTTTTAAGGGACTTTGAAAAAATTTCAACTGGAATTTTAGCCATTTTTTGACGTGAAATTGTAAACATGTGGCCATGGATTTTGAAAATTCTAGAGAGAATTTTAAAAGCTTCAACAGAATTTCCACAATTTTGAGAGGGATTTGAAAAGTTTCAATGGGAATGGGAAGAATTGGGACAAAAATTGGAAAATTTTTAAGGGACTTTGAAAAAATTTCAACTGGAATTTTAGCCATTTTTTGACGTGAAATTGTAAACATGTGGACATGGATTTTGAAAATTCTAGAGAGAATTTTAAAAGCTTCAACAAAATTTCAACAATTTTGAGAGGGATTTGAAAAGTTTCAATGGGAATGGGAAGAATTGGGACAAAAATTGGAAAATTTTTAAGGGACTTTGAAAAAATTTCAACTGGAATTTTAGCCATTTTTTGACGTGAAATTGTAAACATGTGGACATGGATTTTGAAAATTCTAGAGAGAATTTTAAAAGCTTCAACAGAATTTCAACAATTTTGAGAGGGATTTGAAAAGTTTCAATGGGAATGGGAAGAATTGGGACAAAAATTGGAAAATTTTTAAGGGACTTTGAAAAAATTTCAACTGGAATTTTAGCAATTTTTTGACGTGAAATTGTAAACATGTTGAAGTGGATTTTGAAAATTCTAGAGAGAATTTTAAAAGCTTCAACAGAATTTCAACAATTTTGAGAGGGATTTGAAAAGTTTCAATGGGAATGGGAAGAATTGGGACAAAAATGGAACATTTTTAAGGGACTTTGAAAAAATTTCAACTGGAATTTTAGCCATTTTTTGACGTGAAATTGTAAACATGTGGCCATGGATTTTGAAAATTCTAGAGAGAATTTTAAAAGCTTCAACAGAATTTCAACAATTTTGAGAGGGATTTGAAAAGTTTCAATGGGAATGGGAAGAATTGGGACAAAAATTGGAAAATTTTTAAGGGACTTTGAAAAAATTTCAACTGGAATTTTAGCCATTTTTTGACGTGAAATTGTAAACATGTGGCCATGGATTTTGAAAATTCTAGAGAGAATTTTAAAAGCTTCAACAGAATTTCCACAATTTTGAGAGGGATTTGAAAAGTTTCAATGGGAATGGGAAGAATTGGGACAAAAATTGGAAAATTTTTCAGGGACTTTGAAAAAATTTCAACTGGCATTTTAGCCATTTTTTGACGTGAAATTGTAAACATGATGAAGTGGATTTTGAAAATTCTAGAGAGAATTTTAAAAGCTTCAACAGAATTTCAACAATTTTGAGAGGGATTTGAAAAGTTTCAATGGGAATGGGAAGAATTGGGACAAATATTGGAAAATTTTTAAGGGACTTTGAAAAAATTTCAACTGGCATTTTAGCCATTTTTTGACGTGAAATTGTAAACATGTGGACATGGATTTTGAAAATTCTAGAGAGAATTTTAAAAGCTTCAACAGAATTTCAACAATTTTGAGAGGGATTTGAAAAGTTTCAATGGGAATGGGAAGAATTGGGACAAAAATTGGAAAATTTTTAAGGGACTTTGAAAAAATTTCAACTGGAATTTTAGCCATTTTTTGACGTGAAATTGTAAACATGTGGACATGGATTTTGAAAATTCTAGAGAGAATTTTAAAAGCTTCAACAGAATTTCCACAATTTTGAGAGGGATTTGAAAAGTTTCAATGGGAATGGGAAGAATTGGGACAAAAATTGGAAAATTTTTAAGGGACTTTGAAAAAATTTCAACTGGAATTTTAGCCATTTTTTGACGTGAAATTGTAAACATGTGGACATGGATTTTGAAAAATCTAGAGAGAATTTTAAAAGCTTCAAGAGAATTTCAACAATTTTGAGAGGGATTTGAAAAGTTTCAATGGGAATGGGAAGAATTGGGACAAAAATTGGAAAATTTTTAAGGGACTTTGAAAAAATTTCAACTGGAATTTTAGCCATTTTTTGACGTGAAATTGTAAACATGTGGCCATGGATTTTGAAAATTCTAGAGAGAATTTTAAAAGCTTCAAGAGAATTTCAACAATTTTGAGAGGGATTTGAAAAGTTTCAATGGGAATGGGAAGAATTGGGACAAAAATTAGAAAATTTTTAAGGGACTTTGAAAAAATTTCAACTGGAATTTTAGCAATTTTTTGACGTGAAATTGTAAACATGTTGAAGTGGATTTTGAAAATTCTAGAGAGAATTTTAAAAGCTTCAACAGAATTTCAACAATTTTGAGAGGGATTTGAAAAGTTTCAATGGGAATGGGAAGAATTGGGACAAAAATGGAACATTTTTAAGGGACTTTGAAAAAATTTCAACTGGAATTTTAGCCATTTTTTGACGTGAAATTGTAAACATGTGGCCATGGATTTTGAAAATTCTAGAGAGAATTTTAAAAGCTTCAACAGAATTTCAACAATTTTGAGAGGGATTTGAAAAGTTTCAATGGGAATGGGAAGAATTGGGACAAAAATTGGAAAATTTTTAAGGGACTTTGAAAAAATTTCAACTGGAATTTTAGCCATTTTTTGACGTGAAATTGTAAACATGTGGACATGGATTTTGAAAATTCTAGAGAGAATTTTAAAAGCTTCAAGAGAATTTCAACAATTTTGAGAGGGATTTGAAAAGTTTCAATGGGAATGGGAAGAATTGGGACAAAAATTGGAAAATTTTTCAGGGACTTTGAAAAAATTTCAACTGGAATTTTAGCCATTTTTTGACGTGAAATTGTAAACATGTGGACATGGATTTTGAAAATTCTAGAGACAATTTTAAAAGCTTCAACAGAATTTCAACAATTTTGAGAGGGATTTGAAAAGTTTCAATGGGAATGGGAAGAATTGGGACAAAAATTGGAAAATTTTTAAGGGACTTTGAAAAAATTTCAACTGGAATTTTAGCCATTTTTTGACGTGAAATTGTAAACATGTGGACATGGATTTTGAAAATTCTAGAGAGAATTTTAAAAGCTTCAAGAGAATTTCAACAATTTTGAGAGGGATTTGAAAAGTTTCAATGGGAATGGGAAGAATTGGGACAAAAATTGGAAAATTTTTCAGGGACTTTGAAAAAATTTCAACTGTAATTTTAGCAATTTTTTGACGTGAAATTGTAAACATGTGGACATGGATTTTGAAAATTCTAGAGAGAATTTTAAAAGCTTCAACAGAATTTCAACAATTTTGAGAGGGATTTGAAAAGTTTCAATGGGAATGGGAAGAATTGGGACAAAAATTGGAAAATTTTTAAGGGACTTTGAAAAAATTTCAACTGGAATTTTAGCCATTTTTTGACATGAAATTGTAAACATGTGGACATGGATTTTGAAAATTCTAGAGAGAATTTTAAAAGCTTCAACAGAATTTCAACAATTTTGAGAGGGATTTGAAAAGTTTCAATGGGAATGGGAAGAATTGGGACAAAAATTGGAAAATTTTTAAGGGACTTTGAAAAAATTTCAACTGGAATTTTAGCCATTTTTTGACGTGAAATTGTAAACATGTGGCCATGGATTTTGAAAATTCTAGAGAGAATTTTAAAAGCTTCAACAGAATTTCAACAATTTTGAGAGGGATTTGAAAAGATTCAATGGGAATGGGAAGAATTGGGACAAAAATTGGAAAATTTTGAAGGGACTTTGAAAAAATTTCAACTGGAATTTTAGCCATTTTTTGACGTGAAATTGTAAACATGTGGACATGGATTTTGAAAATTCTAGAGAGAATTTTAAAAGTTTCAACAGAATTTCAACAATTTTGAGAGGGATTTGAAAAGTTTCAATGGGAATGGGAAGAATTGGGACAAAAATTGGAAAATTTTTCAGGGACTTTGAAAAAATTTCAACTGGAATTTTAGCCATTTTTTGACGTGAAATTGTAAACATGTGGACATGGATTTTGAAAATTCTAGAGAGAATTTTAAAAGCTTCAACAGAATTTCCACAATTTTGAGAGGGATTTGAAAAGTTTCAATGGGAATGGGAAGAATTGGGACAAAAATTGGAAAATTTTTAAGGGACTTTGAAAAAATTTCAACTGGAATTTTAGCCATTTTTTGACGTGAAATTGTAAACATGTGGACATGGATTTTGAAAATTCTAGAGAGAATTTTAAAAGCTTCAACAGAATTTCAACAATTTTGAGAGGGATTTGAAAAGTTTCAATGGGAATGGGAAGAATTGGGACAAAAATTGGAAAATTTTTAAGGGACTTTGAAAAAATTTCAACTGGAATTTTAGCCATTTTTTGACGTGAAATTGTAAACATGTGGACATGGATTTTGAAAATTCTAGAGAGAATTTTAAAAGCTTCAACAGAATTTCCACAATTTTGAGAGGGATTTGAAAAGTTTCAATGGGAATGGGAAGAATTGGGACAAAAATTGGAAAATTTTTAAGGGACTTTGAAAAAATTTCAACTGGAATTTTAGCCATTTTTTGACGTGAAATTGTAAACATGTGGACATGGATTTTGAAAAATCTAGAGAGAATTTTAAAAGCTTCAAGAGAATTTCAACAATTTTGAGAGGGATTTGAAAAGTTTCAATGGGAATGGGAAGAATTGGGACAAAAATTGGAAAATTTTTAAGGGACTTTGAAAAAATTTCAACTGGAATTTTAGCCATTTTTTGACGTGAAATTGTAAACATGTGGCCATGGATTTTGAAAATTCTAGAGAGAATTTTAAAAGCTTCAAGAGAATTTCAACAATTTTGAGAGGGATTTGAAAAGTTTCAATGGGAATGGGAAGAATTGGGACAAAAATTAGAAAATTTTTAAGGGACTTTGAAAAAATTTCAACTGGAATTTTAGCAATTTTTTGACGTGAAATTGTAAACATGTTGAAGTGGATTTTGAAAATTCTAGAGAGAATTTTAAAAGCTTCAACAGAATTTCAACAATTTTGAGAGGGATTTGAAAAGTTTCAATGGGAATGGGAAGAATTGGGACAAAAATGGAACATTTTTAAGGGACTTTGAAAAAATTTCAACTGGAATTTTAGCCATTTTTTGACGTGAAATTGTAAACATGTGGCCATGGATTTTGAAAATTCTAGAGAGAATTTTAAAAGCTTCAACAGAATTTCAACAATTTTGAGAGGGATTTGAAAAGTTTCAATGGGAATGGGAAGAATTGGGACAAAAATTGGAAAATTTTTAAGGGACTTTGAAAAAATTTCAACTGGAATTTTAGCCATTTTTTGACGTGAAATTGTAAACATGTGGACATGGATTTTGAAAATTCTAGAGAGAATTTTAAAAGCTTCAAGAGAATTTCAACAATTTTGAGAGGGATTTGAAAAGTTTCAATGGGAATGGGAAGAATTGGGACAAAAATTGGAAAATTTTTCAGGGACTTTGAAAAAATTTCAACTGGAATTTTAGCCATTTTTTGACGTGAAATTGTAAACATGTGGACATGGATTTTGAAAATTCTAGAGACAATTTTAAAAGCTTCAACAGAATTTCAACAATTTTGAGAGGGATTTGAAAAGTTTCAATGGGAATGGGAAGAATTGGGACAAAAATTGGAAAATTTTTAAGGGACTTTGAAAAAATTTCAACTGGAATTTTAGCCATTTTTTGACGTGAAATTGTAAACATGTGGACATGGATTTTGAAAATTCTAGAGAGAATTTTAAAAGCTTCAAGAGAATTTCAACAATTTTGAGAGGGATTTGAAAAGTTTCAATGGGAATGGGAAGAATTGGGACAAATATTGGAAAATTTTTCAGGGACTTTGAAAAAATTTCAACTGTAATTTTAGCAATTTTTTGACGTGAAATTGTAAACATGTGGACATGGATTTTGAAAATTCTAGAGAGAATTTTAAAAGCTTCAACAGAATTTCAACAATTTTGAGAGGGATTTGAAAAGTTTCAATGGGAATGGGAAGAATTGGGACAAAAATTGGAAAATTTTTAAGGGACTTTGAAAAAATTTCAACTGGAATTTTAGCCATTTTTTGACATGAAATTGTAAACATGTGGACATGGATTTTGAAAATTCTAGAGAGAATTTTAAAAGCTTCAACAGAATTTCAACAATTTTGAGAGGGATTTGAAAAGTTTCAATGGGAATGGGAAGAATTGGGACAAAAATTGGAAAATTTTTAAGGGACTTTGAAAAAATTTCAACTGGAATTTTAGCCATTTTTTGACGTGAAATTGTAAACATGTGGCCATGGATTTTGAAAATTCTAGAGAGAATTTTAAAAGCTTCAACAGAATTTCAACAATTTTGAGAGGGATTTGAAAAGATTCAATGGGAATGGGAAGAATTGGGACAAAAATTGGAAAATTTTGAAGGGACTTTGAAAAAATTTCAACTGGAATTTTAGCCATTTTTTGACGTGAAATTGTAAACATGTGGACATGGATTTTGAAAATTCTAGAGAGAATTTTAAAAGTTTCAACAGAATTTCAACAATTTTGAGAGGGATTTGAAAAGTTTCAATGGGAATGGGAAGAATTGGGACAAAAATTGGAAAATTTTTCAGGGACTTTGAAAAAATTTCAACTGGAATTTTAGCCATTTTTTGACGTGAAATTGTAAACATGTGGACATGGATTTTGAAAATTCTAGAGAGAATTTTAAAAGCTTCAACAGAATTTCCACAATTTTGAGAGGGATTTGAAAAGTTTCAATGGGAATGGGAAGAATTGGGACAAAAATTGGAAAATTTTTAAGGGACTTTGAAAAAATTTCAACTGGAATTTTAGCCATTTTTTGACGTGAAATTGTAAACATGTGGACATGGATTTTGAAAATTCTAGAGAGAATTTTAAAAGCTTCAACAGAATTTCAACAATTTTGAGAGGGATTTGAAAAGTTTCAATGGGAATGGGAAGAATTGGGACAAAAATTGGAAAATTTTTAAGGGACTTTGAAAAAATTTCAACTGGAATTTTAGCCATTTTTTGACGTGAAATTGTAAACATGTGGACATGGATTTTGAAAATTCTAGAGAGAATTTTAAAAGCTTCAACAGAATTTCAACAATTTTGAGAGGGATTTGAAAAGTTTCAATGGGAATGGGAAGAATTGGGACAAAAATTGGAAAATTTTTAAGGGACTTTGAAAAAATTTCAACTGGAATTTTAGCAATTTTTTGACGTGAAATTGTAAACATGTTGAAGTGGATTTTGAAAATTCTAGAGAGAATTTTAAAAGCTTCAACAGAATTTCAACAATTTTCAGAGGGATTTGAAAAGTTTCAATGGGAATGGGAAGAATTGGGACAAAAATGGAACATTTTTAAGGGACTTTGAAAAAATTTCAACTGGAATTTTAGCCATTTTTTGACGTGAAATTGTAAACATGTGGACATGGATTTTGAAAATTCTAGAGAGAATTTTAAAAGCTTCAAGAGAATTTCAACAATTTTGAGAGGGATTTGAAAAGTTTCAATGGGAATGGGAAGAATTGGGACAAAAATTGGAAAATTTTTCAGGGACTTTGAAAAAATTTCAACTGGAATTTTAGCCATTTTTTGACGTGAAATTGTAAACATGTGGACATGGATTTTGAAAATTCTAGAGAGAATTTTAAAAGCTTCAAGAGAATTTCAACAATTTTGAGAGGGATTTGAAAAGTTTCAATGGGAATGGGAAGAATTGGGACAAAAATTGGAAAATTTTTCAGGGACTTTGAAAAAATTTCAACTGGAATTTTAGCCATTTTTTGACGTGAAATTGTAAACATGTGGACATGGATTTTGAAAATTCTAGAGAGAATTTTAAAAGCTTCAACAGAATTTCCACAATTTTGAGAGGGATTTGAAAAGTTTCAATGGGAATGGGAAGAATTGGGACAAAAATTGGAAAATTTTTAAGGGACTTTGAAAAAATTTCAACTGGCATTTTAGCCATTTTTTGACGTGAAATTGTAAACATGTGGACATGGATTTTGAAAATTCTAGAGAGAATTTTAAAAGCTTCAAGAGAATTTCAACAATTTTGAGAGGGATTTGAAAAGTTTCAATGGGAATGGGAAGAATTGGGACAAAAATTGGAAAATTTTTCAGGGACTTTGAAAAAATTTCAACTGTAATTTTAGCAATTTTTTGACGTGAAATTGTAAACATGTGGACATGGATTTTGAAAATTCTAGAGAGAATTTTAAAAGCTTCAACAGAATTTCCACAATTTTGAGAGGGATTTGAAAAGTTTCAATGGGAATGGGAAGAATTGGGACAAAAATTGGAAAATTTTTCAGGGACTTTGAAAAAATTTCAACTGGAATTTTAGCCATTTTTTGACGTGAAATTGTAAACATGTGGCCATGGATTTTGAAAATTCTAGAGAGAATTTTAAAAGCTTCAACAGAATTTCAACAATTTTGAGAGGGATTTGAAAAGTTTCAATGGGAATGGGAAGAATTGGGACAAAAATTGGAAAATTTTTAAGGGACTTTGAAAAAATTTCAACTGGAATTTTAGCAATTTTTTGACGTGAAATTGTAAATATGTTGAAGTGGATTTTGAAAATTCTAGAGAGAATTTTAAAAGCTTCAACAGAATTTCAACAATTTTGAGAGGGATTTGAAAAGTTTCAATGGGAATGGGAAGAATTGGGACAAAAATGGAACATTTTTAAGGGACTTTGAAAAAATTTCAACTGGAATTTTAGCCATTTTTTGACGTGAAATTGTAAACATGTGGCCATGGATTTTGAAAATTCTAGAGAGAATTTTAAAAGCTTCAACAGAATTTCAACAATTTTGAGAGGGATTTGAAAAGATTCAATGGGAATGGGAAGAATTGGGACAAAAATTGGAAAATTTTTAAGGGACTTTGAAAAAATTGGAATTTTAGCCATTTTTTGACGTGAAATTGTAAACATGTGGACATGGATTTTGAAAATTCTAGAGAGAATTTTAAAAGTTTCAACAGAATTTCAACAATTTTGAGAGGGATTTGAAAAGTTTCAATGGGAATGGGGAAGAATTGGGACAAAAATTGGAAAATTTTTCAGGGACTTTGAAAAATTTCAACTGGAATTTTAGCCATTTTTGACGTGAAATTGTAAACATGTGGACATGGATTTGAAAATTCTAGAGAGAATTTTAAAAGCTTCAACAGAATTTCCACAATTTTGAGAGGATTTGAAAAGTTTCAATGGGAATGGGAAGAATTGGGACAAAAATTGGAAAATTTTTAAGGGACTTTGAAAAAATTTCAACTGGAATTTTAGCCATTTTTTGACGTGAAATTGTAAACATGTGGACATGGATTTTGAAAATTCTAGAGAGAATTTTAAAAAAAGCTTCAACAGAATTTCAACAATTTTGAGAGGGATTTGAAAGTTTCAATGGGAATGGGAAGAATTGGGACAAAAATTGGAAAATTTTTAAGGGACTTTGAAAAAATTTCAACTGGAATTTTAGCCATTTTTTGACGTGAAATTGTAAACATGTGGACATGGATTTTGAAAATTCTAGAGAGAATTTTAAAAGCTTCAACAGAATTTCAACAATTTTGAGAGGGATTTGAAAAGTTTCAATGGGAATGGGAAGAATTGGGACAAAAATTGGAAAATTTTTAAGGGACTTTGAAAAATTTCAACTGGAATTTTAGCCATTTTTTGACGTGAAATTGTAAACATGTGGACATGGATTTTGAAATTCTAGAGAGAATTTTAAAAGCTTCAAGAGAATTTCAACAATTTTGAGAGGGATTTGAAATGTTTCAATGGGAATGGGAAGAATTGGGACAAAAATTGGAAAATTTTTAAGGGGACTTTGAAAAAAATTTCAACTGGAATTTTAGCAATTTTTTGACGTGAAATTGTAAACATGTGGACATGGATTTTGAAAATTCTAGAGAGAATTTTAAAAGCTTCAACAGAATTTCAACAATTTTCAGAGGGATTTGAAAAGTTTCAATGGGAATGGGAAGAATTGGGACAAAAATGGAACATTTTTAAGGGACTTTGAAAAAATTTCAACTGGAATTTTAGCCATTTTTTGACGTGAAATTGTAAACATGTGGACATGGATTTTGAAAATTCTAGAGAGAATTTTAAAAGCTTCAAGAGAATTTCAACAATTTTGAGAGGGATTTGAAAAGTTTCAATGGGAATGGGAAGAATTGGGACAAAAATTGGAAAATTTTTAAGGGACTTTGAAAAAATTTCAACTGGAATTTTAGCCATTTTTTGACGTGAAATTGTAAACATGTGGCCATGGATTTTGAAAATTCTAGAGAGAATTTTAAAAGCTTCAAGAGAATTTCAACAATTTTGAGAGGGATTTGAAAAGTTTCAATGGGAATGGGAAGAATTGGGACAAAAATTGGAAAATTTTTCAGGGACTTTGAAAAAATTTCAACTGGAATTTTAGCCATTTTTTGACGTGAAATTGTAAACATGTGGACATGGATTTTGAAAATTCTAGAGAGAATTTTAAAAGCTTCAACAGAATTTCCACAATTTTGAGAGGGATTTGAAAAGTTTCAATGGGAATGGGAAGAATTGGGACAAAAATTGGAAAATTTTTAAGGGACTTTGAAAAAATTTCAACTGGCATTTTAGCCATTTTTTGACGTGAAATTGTAAACATGTGGCCATGGATTTTGAAAATTCTAGAGAGAATTTAAAAGCTTCAAGAGAATTTCAACAATTTTGAGAGGGATTTGAAAAGTTTCAATGGGAATGGGAAGAATTGGGACAAAAATTGGAAAATTTTTAAGGGACTTTGAAAAAATTTCAACTGGAATTTTAGCCATTTTTTGACGTGAAATTGTAAACATGTGACATGGATTTTGAAAATTCTAGAGAGAATTTTAAAAGCTTCAACAGAATTTCCACAATTTTGAGGGGATTTGAAAAGTTTCAATGGGAATGGGAAGAATTGGGACAAAAATTGGAAAATTTTTCAGGGACTTTGAAAAAATTCAACTGGAATTTTAGCCATTTTTTGACGTGAAATTGTAAACATGTGGACATGGATTTTGAAAATTCTAGAGAGAATTTTAAAAGCTTCAAGAGAATTTCAACAATTTTGAGAGGGATTTGAAAAGTTTCAATGGGAATGGGAAGAATTGGGACAAAAATTTGAAAATTTTTAAGGGACTTTGAAAAAATTTCAACTGGAATTTTAGCCATTTTTTGACGTGAAATTGTAAACATGTGGACATGGATTTTGAAAATTCTAGAGAGAATTTTAAAAGCTTCAACAGGCTTCAACAGAATTTCAACAATTTTGAGAGGGATTTGAAAAGTTTCAATGGGAATGGGAAGAATTGGGACAAAAATTGGAAAATTTTTAAGGGACTTTGAAAAAATTTCAACTGGAATTTTAGCAATTTTTTGACGTGAAATTGTAAACATGTTGAAGTGGATTTTGAAAATTCTAGAGAGAATTTTAAAAGCTTCAACAGAATTTCAACAATTTTCAGAGGGATTTGAAAAGTTTCAATGGGAATGGGAAGAATTGGGACAAAAATGGAACATTTTTAAGGGACTTTGAAAAAATTTCAACTGGAATTTTAGCCATTTTTTGACGTGAAATTGTAAACATGTGGACATGGATTTTGAAAATTCTAGAGAGAATTTTAAAAGCTTCAAGAGAATTTCAACAATTTTGAGAGGGATTTGAAAAGTTTCAATGGGAATGGGAAGAATTGGGACAAAAATTGGAAAATTTTTCAGGGACTTTGAAAAAATTTCAACTGGAATTTTAGCCATTTTTTGACGTGAAATTGTAAACATGTGGACATGGATTTTGAAAATTCTAGAGAGAATTTTAAAAGCTTCAAGAGAATTTCAACAATTTTGAGAGGGATTTGAAAAGTTTCAATGGGAATGGGAAGAATTGGGACAAAAATTGGAAAATTTTTAAGGGACTTTGAAAAAATTTCAACTGGAATTTTAGCAATTTTTTGACGTGAAATTGTAAACATGTGGACATGGATTTTGAAAATTCTAGAGAGAATTTTAAAAGCTTCAACAGAATTTCAACAATTTTCAGAGGGATTTGAAAAGTTTCAATGGGAATGGGAAGAATTGGGACAAAAATGGAACATTTTTAAGGGACTTTGAAAAATTTCAACTGGAATTTTAGCAATTTTTTGACGTGAAATTGTAAACATGTGGACATGGATTTTGAAAATTCTAGAGAGAATTTTAAAAGCTTCAACAGAATTTCAACAATTTTCAGAGGGATTTGAAAAGTTTCAATGGGAATGGGAAGAATTGGGACAAAAATGGAACATTTTTAAGGGACTTTGAAAAAATTTCAACTGGAATTTTAGCCATTTTTTGACGTGAAATTGTAAACATGTGGACATGGATTTTGAAAATTCTAGAGAGAATTTTAAAAGCTTCAAGAGAATTTCAACAATTTTGAGAGGGATTTGAAAAGTTTCAATGGGAATGGGAAGAATTGGGACAAAAATTGGAAAATTTTTAAGGGACTTTGAAAAAATTTCAACTGGAATTTTAGCCATTTTTTGACGTGAAATTGTAAACATGTGGCCATGGATTTTGAAAATTCTAGAGAGAATTTTAAAAGCTTCAACAGAATTTCAACAATTTTGAGAGGGATTTGAAAAGTTTCAATGGGAATGGGAAGAATTGGGACAAAAATTGGAAAATTTTTAAGGGACTTTGAAAAAATTTCAACTGGAATTTTAGCCATTTTTTGACGTGAAATTGTAAACATGTGGACATGGATTTTGAAAATTCTAGAGAGAATTTTAAAAGCTTCAACAGAATTTCCACAATTTTGAGAGGGATTTGAAAAGTTTCAATGGGAATGGGAAGAATTGGGACAAAAATTGGAAAATTTTTAAGGGACTTTGAAAAAATTTCAACTGGCATTTTAGCCATTTTTTGACGTGAAATTGTAAACATGTGGCCATGGATTTTGAAAATTCTAGAGAGAATTTTAAAAGCTTCAAGAGAATTTCAACAATTTTGAGAGGGATTTGAAAAGTTTCAATGGGAATGGGAAGAATTGGGACAAAAATTGGAAAATTTTTAAGGGACTTTGAAAAAATTTCAACTGGAATTTTAGCCATTTTTTGACGTGAAATTGTAAACATGTGGACATGGATTTTGAAAATTCTAGAGAGAATTTTAAAAGCTTCAACAGAATTTCCACAATTTTGAGAGGGATTTGAAAAGTTTCAATGGGAATGGGAAGAATTGGGACAAAAATTGGAAAATTTTTCAGGGACTTTGAAAAAATTTCAACTGGAATTTTAGCCATTTTTTGACGTGAAATTGTAAACATGTGGACATGGATTTTGAAAATTCTAGAGAGAATTTTAAAAGCTTCAAGAGAATTTCAACAATTTTGAGAGGGATTTGAAAAGTTTCAATGGGAATGGGAAGAATTGGGACAAAAATTGGAAAATTTTTAAGGGACTTTGAAAAAATTTCAACTGGAATTTTAGCCATTTTTTGACGTGAAATTGTAAACATGTGGACATGGATTTTGAAAATTCTAGAGAGAATTTTAAAAGCTTCAACAGAATTTCAACAATTTTGAGAGGGATTTGAAAAGTTTCAATGGGAATGGGAAGAATTGGGACAAAAATTGGAAAATTTTTAAGGGACTTTGAAAAAATTTCAACTGGAATTTTAGCAATTTTTTGACGTGAAATTGTAAACATGTTGAAGTGGATTTTGAAAATTCTAGAGAGAATTTTAAAAGCTTCAACAGAATTTCAACAATTTTCAGAGGGATTTGAAAAGTTTCAATGGGAATGGGAAGAATTGGGACAAAAATGGAACATTTTTAAGGGACTTTGAAAAAATTTCAACTGGAATTTTAGCCATTTTTTGACGTGAAATTGTAAACATGTGGACATGGATTTGAAAATTCTAGAGAGAATTTTAAAAGCTTCAAGAGAATTTCAACAATTTTGAGAGGGATTTGAAAAGTTTCAATGGGAATGGGAAGAATTGGGACAAAAATTGGAAAATTTTTCAGGGACTTTGAAAAAATTTCAACTGGAATTTTAGCCATTTTTTGACGTGAAATTGTAAACATGTGGACATGGATTTTGAAAATTCTAGAGAGAATTTTAAAAGCTTCAAGAGAATTTCAACAATTTTGAGAGGGATTTGAAAAGTTTCAATGGGAATGGGAAGAATTGGGACAAAAATTGGAAAATTTTTCAGGGACTTTGAAAAAATTTCAACTGGAATTTTAGCCATTTTTTGACGTGAAATTGTAAACATGTGGACATGGATTTTGAAAATTCTAGAGAGAATTTTAAAAGCTTCAACAGAATTTCCACAATTTTGAGAGGGATTTGAAAAGTTTCAATGGGAATGGGAAGAATTGGGACAAAAATTGGAAAATTTTTAAGGGACTTTGAAAAAATTTCAACTGGCATTTTAGCCATTTTTTGACGTGAAATTGTAAACATGTGGACATGGATTTTGAAAATTCTAGAGAGAATTTTAAAAGCTTCAAGAGAATTTCAACAATTTTGAGAGGGATTTGAAAAGTTTCAATGGGAATGGGAAGAATTGGGACAAAAATTGGAAAATTTTTCAGGGACTTTGAAAAAATTTCAACTGTAATTTTAGCAATTTTTTGACGTGAAATTGTAAACATGTGGACATGGATTTTGAAAATTCTAGAGAGAATTTTAAAAGCTTCAACAGAATTTCCACAATTTTGAGAGGGATTTGAAAAGTTTCAATGGGAATGGGAAGAATTGGGACAAAAATTGGAAAATTTTTCAGGGACTTTGAAAAAATTTCAACTGGAATTTTAGCCATTTTTTGACGTGAAATTGTAAACATGTGGCCATGGATTTTGAAAATTCTAGAGAGAATTTTAAAAGCTTCAACAGAATTTCAACAATTTTGAGAGGGATTTGAAAAGTTTCAATGGGAATGGGAAGAATTGGGACAAAAATTGGAAAATTTTTAAGGGACTTTGAAAAAATTTCAACTGGAATTTTAGCAATTTTTTGACGTGAAATTGTAAATATGTTGAAGTGGATTTTGAAAATTCTAGAGAGAATTTTAAAAGCTTCAACAGAATTTCAACAATTTTGAGAGGGATTTGAAAAGTTTCAATGGGAATGGGAAGAATTGGGACAAAAATGGAACATTTTTAAGGGACTTTGAAAAAATTTCAACTGGAATTTTAGCCATTTTTTGACGTGAAATTGTAAACATGTGGCCATGGATTTTGAAAATTCTAGAGAGAATTTTAAAAGCTTCAACAGAATTTCAACAATTTTGAGAGGGATTTGAAAAGATTCAATGGGAATGGGAAGAATTGGGACAAAAATTGGAAAATTTTTAAGGGACTTTGAAAAAATTTCAACTGGAATTTTAGCCATTTTTTGACGTGAAATTGTAAACATGTGGACATGGATTTTGAAAATTCTAGAGAGAATTTTAAAAGTTTCAACAGAATTTCAACAATTTTGAGAGGGATTTGAAAAGTTTCAATGGGAATGGGAAGAATTGGGACAAAAATTGGAAAATTTTTCAGGGACTTTGAAAAAATTTCAACTGGAATTTTAGCCATTTTTTGACGTGAAATTGTAAACATGTGGACATGGATTTTGAAAATTCTAGAGAGAATTTTAAAAGCTTCAACAGAATTTCCACAATTTTGAGAGGGATTTGAAAAGTTTCAATGGGAATGGGAAGAATTGGGACAAAAATTGGAAAATTTTTAAGGGACTTTGAAAAAATTTCAACTGGAATTTTAGCCATTTTTTGACGTGAAATTGTAAACATGTGGACATGGATTTTGAAAATTCTAGAGAGAATTTTAAAAGCTTCAACAGAATTTCAACAATTTTGAGAGGGATTTGAAAAGTTTCAATGGGAATGGGAAGAATTGGGACAAAAATTGGAAAATTTTTAAGGGACTTTGAAAAAATTTCAACTGGAATTTTAGCCATTTTTTGACGTGAAATTGTAAACATGTGGACATGGATTTTGAAAATTCTAGAGAGAATTTTAAAAGCTTCAACAGAATTTCAACAATTTTGAGAGGGATTTGAAAAGTTTCAATGGGAATGGGAAGAATTGGGACAAAAATTGGAAAATTTTTAAGGGACTTTGAAAAAATTTCAACTGGAATTTTAGCCATTTTTTGACGTGAAATTGTAAACATGTGGACATGGATTTTGAAAATTCTAGAGAGAATTTTAAAAGCTTCAAGAGAATTTCAACAATTTTGAGAGGGATTTGAAATGTTTCAATGGGAATGGGAAGAATTGGGACAAAAATTGGAAAATTTTTAAGGGACTTTGAAAAAATTTCAACTGGAATTTTAGCAATTTTTTGACGTGAAATTGTAAACATGTGGACATGGATTTTGAAAATTCTAGAGAGAATTTTAAAAGCTTCAACAGAATTTCAACAATTTTCAGAGGGATTTGAAAAGTTTCAATGGGAATGGGAAGAATTGGGACAAAAATGGAACATTTTTAAGGGACTTTGAAAAAATTTCAACTGGAATTTTAGCCATTTTTTGACGTGAAATTGTAAACATGTGGACATGGATTTTGAAAATTCTAGAGAGAATTTTAAAAGCTTCAAGAGAATTTCAACAATTTTGAGAGGGATTTGAAAAGTTTCAATGGGAATGGGAAGAATTGGGACAAAAATTGGAAAATTTTTAAGGGACTTTGAAAAAATTTCAACTGGAATTTTAGCCATTTTTTGACGTGAAATTGTAAACATGTGGCCATGGATTTTGAAAATTCTAGAGAGAATTTTAAAAGCTTCAAGAGAATTTCAACAATTTTGAGAGGGATTTGAAAAGTTTCAATGGGAATGGGAAGAATTGGGACAAAAATTGGAAAATTTTTCAGGGACTTTGAAAAAATTTCAACTGGAATTTTAGCCATTTTTGACGTGAAATTGTAAACATGTGGACATGGATTTTGAAAATTCTAGAGAGAATTTTAAAAGCTTCAACAGAATTTCCACAATTTTGAGAGGGATTTGAAAAGTTTCAATGGGAATGGGAAGAATTGGGACAAAAATTGGAAAATTTTTCAGGGACTTTGAAAAAATTTCAACTGGCATTTTAGCCATTTTTTGACGTGAAATTGTAAACATGTGGCCATGGATTTTGAAAATTCTAGAGAGAATTTTAAAAGCTTCAAGAGAATTTCAACAATTTTGAGAGGGATTTGAAAAGTTTCAATGGGAATGGGAAGAATTGGGACAAAAATTGGAAAATTTTTAAGGGACTTTGAAAAAATTTCAACTGGAATTTTAGCCATTTTTTGACGTGAAATTGTAAACATGTGGACATGGATTTTGAAAATTCTAGAGAGAATTTTAAAAGCTTCAACAGAATTTCCACAATTTTGAGAGGGATTTGAAAGTTTCAATGGGAATGGGAAGAATTGGGACAAAAATTGGAAAATTTTTCAGGGACTTTGAAAAAATTTCAACTGGAATTTTAGCCATTTTTTGACGTGAAATTGTAAACATGTGGACATGGATTTTGAAAATTCTAGAGAGAATTTTAAAAGCTTCAAGAGAATTTCAACAATTTTGAGAGGGATTTGAAAAGTTTCAATGGGAATGGGAAGAATTGGGACAAAAATTGGAAAATTTTTAAGGGACTTTGAAAAAATTTCAACTGGAATTTTAGCCATTTTTTGACGTGAAATTGTAAACATGTGGACATGGATTTTGAAAATTCTAGAGAGAATTTTAAAAGCTTCAACAGAATTTCAACAATTTTGAGAGGGATTTGAAAAGTTTCAATGGGAATGGGAAGAATTGGGACAAAAATTGGAAAATTTTTAAGGGACTTTGAAAAAATTTCAACTGGAATTTTAGCAATTTTTTGACGTGAAATTGTAAACATGTTGAAGTGGATTTTGAAAATTCTAGAGAGAATTTTAAAAGCTTCAACAGAATTTCAACAATTTTCAGAGGGATTTGAAAAGTTTCAATGGGAATGGGAAGAATTGGGACAAAAATGGAACATTTTTAAGGGACTTTGAAAAAATTTCAACTGGAATTTTAGCCATTTTTTGACGTGAAATTGTAAACATGTGGACATGGATTTGAAAATTCTAGAGAGAATTTTAAAAGCTTCAAGAGAATTTCAACAATTTTGAGAGGGATTTGAAAAGTTTCAATGGGAATGGGAAGAATTGGGACAAAAATTGGAAAATTTTTCAGGGACTTTGAAAAAATTTCAACTGGAATTTTAGCCATTTTTTGACGTGAAATTGTAAACATGTGGACATGGATTTTGAAAATTCTAGAGAGAATTTTAAAAGCTTCAAGAGAATTTCAACAATTTTGAGAGGGATTTGAAAAGTTTCAATGGGAATGGGAAGAATTGGGACAAAAATTGGAAAATTTTTCAGGGACTTTGAAAAAATTTCAACTGGAATTTTAGCCATTTTTTGACGTGAAATTGTAAACATGTGGACATGGATTTTGAAAATTCTAGAGAGAATTTTAAAAGCTTCAACAGAATTTCCACAATTTTGAGAGGGATTTGAAAAGTTTCAATGGGAATGGGAAGAATTGGGACAAAAATTGGAAAATTTTTAAGGGACTTTGAAAAAATTTCAACTGGAATTTTAGCCATTTTTTGACGTGAAATTGTAAACATGTGGACATGGATTTTGAAAATTCTAGAGAGAATTTTAAAAGCTTCAAGAGAATTTCAACAATTTTGAGAGGGATTTGAAAAGTTTCAATGGGAATGGGAAGAATTGGGACAAAAATTGGAAAATTTTTAAGGGACTTTGAAAAAATTTCAACTGGAATTTTAGCCATTTTTTGACGTGAAATTGTAAACATGTGGACATGGATTTTGAAAATTCTAGAGAGAATTTTAAAAGCTTCAACAGAATTTCCACAATTTTGAGAGGGATTTGAAAAGTTTCAATGGGAATGGGAAGAATTGGGACAAAAATTGGAAAATTTTTCAGGGACTTTGAAAAAATTTCAACTGGAATTTTAGCCATTTTTTGACGTGAAATTGTAAACATGTGGCCATGGATTTTGAAAATTCTAGAGAGAATTTTAAAAGCTTCAACAGAATTTCAACAATTTTGAGAGGGATTTGAAAAGTTTCAATGGGAATGGGAAGAATTGGGACAAAAATTGGAAAATTTTTAAGGGACTTTGAAAAAATTTCAACTGGAATTTTAGCAATTTTTTGACGTGAAATTGTAAATATGTTGAAGTGGATTTTGAAAATTCTAGAGAGAATTTTAAAAGCTTCAACAGAATTTCAACAATTTTGAGAGGGATTTGAAAAGTTTCAATGGAATGGGAAGAATTGGGACAAAAATGGAACATTTTTAAGGGACTTTGAAAAAATTTCAACTGGAATTTTAGCCATTTTTTGACGTGAAATTGTAAACATGTGGCCATGGATTTTTAAAATTCTAGAGAGAATTTTAAAAGCTTCAACAGAATTTCAACAATTTTGAGAGGGATTTGAAAAGATTCAATGGGAATGGGAAGAATTGGGACAAAAATTGGAAAATTTTTAAGGGACTCTTTGAAAAAATTTCAACTGGAATTTTAGCCATTTTTTGACGTGAAATTGTAAACATGTGGACATGGATTTTGAAAATTCTAGAGAGAATTTTTAAAGCTTCAAGAGAATTTCAACAATTTTGAGAGGGATTTGAAAAGTTTCAATGGGAATGGGAAGAATTGGGACAAAAATTGGAAAATTTTTAAGGGACTTTGAAAAAATTTCAACTGGAATTTTAGCCATTTTTTGACGTGAAATTGTAAACATGTGGACATGGATTTTGAAAATTCTAGAGAGAATTTTAAAAGCTTCAAGAGAATTTCAACAATTTTGAGAGGGATTTGAAAAGTTTCAATGGGAATGGGAAGAATTGGGACAAAAATTGGAAAATTTTTAAGGGACTTTGAAAAAATTTCAACTGGAATTTTAGCCATTTTTTGACGTGAAATTGTAAACATGTGGACATGGATTTTGAAAATTCTAGAGAGAATTTTAAAAGCTTCAAGAGAATTTCAACAATTTTGAGAGGGATTTGAAAAGTTTCAATGGGAATGGGAAGAATTGGGACAAAAATTGGAAAATTTTTAAGGGACTTTGAAAAAATTTCAACTGGAATTTTAGCCATTTTTTGACGTGAAATTGTAAACATGTGGCCATGGATTTTGAAAATTCTAGAGAGAATTTTAAAAGCTTCAAGAGAATTTCAACAATTTTGAGAGGGATTTGAAAAGTTTCAATGGGAATGGGAAGAATTGGGACAAAAATTGGAAAATTTTTAAGGGACTTTGAAAAAATTTCAACTGGAATTTTAGCCATTTTTTGACGTGAAATTGTAAACATGTGGACATGGATTTTGAAAATTCTAGAGAGAATTTTAAAAGCTTCAACAGAATTTCAACAATTTTGAGAGGGATTTGAAAAGTTTCAATGGGAATGGGAAGAATTGGGACAAAAATTGGAAAATTTTTAAGGGACTTTGAAAAATTTCAACTGGAATTTTAGCCATTTTGTTACGTGAAATTGTAAACATGTGGACATGGATTTTGAAAATTCTAGAGAGAATTTTAAAAGCTTCAACAGAATTTCAACAATTTTGAGAGGGATTTGAAAAGTTTCAATGGGAATGGGAAGAATTGGGACAAAAATTGGAAAACTTTTAAGGGACTTTGAAAAAATTTCAACTGGAATTTTAGCCATTTTGTTACGTGAAATTGTAAACATGTGGCCATGGATTTTGAAAATTCTAGAGAGAATTTTAAAAGCTTCAAGAGAATTTCAACAATTTTGAGAGGGATTTGAAAAGTTTCAATGGGAATGGGAAGAATTGGGACAAAAATTGGAAAATTTTTAAGGGACTTTGAAAAAATTTCAACTGGAATTTTAGCCATTTTTGACGTGAAATTGTAAACATGTGGCCATGGATTTGGAAAATTCTAGAGAGAATTTTAAAAGCTTCAAGAGAATTTCAAGAATTTTGAGAGGGATTTGAAAAGTTTCAATGGGAATGGGAAGAATTGGGACAAAAATTGGAAATTTTTTAAGGGACTTTGAAAAAATTTCAACTGGAATTTTAGCCATTTTTTGACGTGAAATTGTAAACATGTGGACATGGATTTTGAAAATTCTAGAGAGAATTTTAAAAGCTTCAAGAGAATTTCAACAATTTTGAGAGGGATTTGAAAAGTTTCAATGGGAATGGGAAGAATTGGGACAAAAATTGGAAAATTTTTAAGGGACTTTGAAAAATTTCAACTGGAATTTTAGCCATTTTTTGACGTGAAATTGTAAACATGTGGCCATGGATTTGAAAATTCTAGAGAGAATTTTAAAAGCTTCAACAGAATTTCAACAATTTTGAGAGGGATTTGAAAAGTTTCAATGGGAATGGGAAGAATTGGGACAAAAATTGGAAAATTTTTCAGGGACTTTGAAAAAATTTCAACTGGAATTTTAGCCATTTTTTTATGTGAAATTGTAAACATGTGGCCATGGATTTTGAAAATTCTAGAGAGAATTTTAAAAGCTTCAAGAGAATTTCAACAATTTTGAGAGGGATTTGAAAAGTTTCAATGGGAATGGGAAGAATTGGGACAAAAATTGGAAAATTTTTAAGGGACTTTGAAAAAATTTCAACTGGAATTTTAGCCATTTTTTGACGTGAAATTGTAAACATGTGGCCATGGATTTTGAAAATTCTAGAGAGAATTTTAAAAGCTTCAAGAGAATTTCAACAATTTTGAGAGGGATTTGAAAAGTTTCAATGGGAATGGGAAGAACTGGGACAAAAATTGGAAAAATTTTAAGGGACTTTGAAAAAATTTCAACTGGAATTTTAGCCATTTTTTTACGTGAAATTGTAAACATGTGGACATGGATTTCGAAAATTCTAGAGAGAATTTTAAAAGCTTCAACAGAATTTCAACAATTTTGAGAGGGATTTGAAAAGTTTCAATGGGAATGGGAAGAATTGGGACAAAAATTGGAAAATTTTTAAGGGACTTTGAAAAAATTTCAACTGGAATTTTAGCCATTTTTTGACGTGAAATTGTAAACATGTGGCCATGGATTTTGAAAATTCTAGAGAGAATTTTAAAAGCTTCAACAGAATTTCAACAATTTTGAGAGGGATTTGAAAAGTTTCAATGGGAATGGGAAGAATTGGGACAAAAATTGGAAAATTTTTAAGGGACTTTGAAAAAATTTCAACTGGAATTTTAGCCATTTTTTGACGTGAAATTGTAAACATGTGGCCATGGATTTTGAAAATTCTAGAGAGAATTTTAAAAGCTTCAAGAGAATTTCAACAATTTTGAGAGGGATTTGAAAAGTTTCAATGGGAATGGGAAGAATTGGGACAAAAATTGGAAAATTTTTAAGGGACTTTGAAAAATTTCAACTGGAATTTTAGCCATTTTTTGACGTGAAATTGTAAACATGTGGACATGGATTTTGAAAATTATAGAGAGAATTTTTAAAGCTTCAAGAGAATTTCAACAATTTTGAGAGGGATTTGAAAAGTTTCAATGGGAATGGGAAGAATTGGGACAAAAATTGGAAAATTTTTAAGGGACTTTGAAAAAATTTCAACTGGAATTTTAGCAATTTTTTGACGTGAAATTGTAAATATGTTGAAGTGGATTTTGAAAATTCTAGAGAGAATTTTAAAAGCTTCAACAGAATTTCAACAATTTTGAGAGGGATTTGAAAAGTTTCAATGGGAATGGGAAGAATTGGGACAAAAATTGGAAAATTTTTAAGGGACTTTGAAAAAATTTCAACTGGAATTTTAGCCATTTTTTGACGTGAAATTGTAAACATGTGGACATGGATTTTGAAAATTCTAGAGAGAATTTTAAAAGCTTCAACAGAATTTCAACAATTTTGAGAGGGAATTGAAAAGTTTCAATGGGAATGGGAAGAACTGGGACAAAAATTGGAAAATTTTAAGGGACTTTGAAAAAATTTCAACTGGAATTTTAGCCATTTTTTGTGACGTGAAATTGTAAACATGTGGCCATGGATTTTGAAAATTCTAGAGAGAATTTTTAAAGCTTCAAGAGAATTTCAACAATTTTGAGAGGGATTTGAAAAGTTTCAATGGGAATGGGAAGAATTGGGACAAAAATTGGAAAATTTTTAAGGGACTTTGAAAAAATTTCAACTGGAATTTTAGCCATTTTTTGACTTGAAATTGTAAACATGTGGCCATGGATTTGGAAAATTCTAGAGAGAATTTTAAAAGCTTCAAGAGAATTTCAACAATTTTGAGAGGGATTTGAAAAGTTTCAATGGGAATGGGAAGAATTGGGACAAAAATTGGAAAATTTTTAAGGGACTTTGAAAAAATTTCAACTGGAATTTTAGCCATTTTTTGACGTGAAATTGTAAACATGTGGACATGGATTTTGAAAATTCTAGAGAGAATTTTAAAAGCTTCAAGAGAATTTCAACAATTTTGAGAGGGATTTGAAAAGTTTCAATGGGAATGGGAAGAATTGGGACAAAAATTGGAAAATTTTTAAGGGACTTTGAAAAAATTTCAACTGGAATTTTAGCCATTTTTTGACGTGAAATTGTAAACATGTGGACATGGATTTTGAAAATTCTAGAGAGAATTTTAAAAGCTTCAAGAGAATTTCAACAATTTTGAGAGGGATTTGAAAAGTTTCAATGGGAATGGGAAGAATTGGGACAAAAATTGGAAAATTTTTAAGGGACTTTGAAAAAATTTCAACTGGAATTTTAGCAATTTTTTGACGTGAAATTGTAAATATGTTGAAGTGGATTTTGAAAATTCTAGAGAGAATTTTAAAAGCTTCAAGAGAATTTCAACAATTTTGAGAGGGATTTGAAAAGTTTCAATGGGAATGGGAAGAATTGGGACAAAAATTGGAAAATTTTTAAGGGACTTTGAAAAAATTTCAACTGGAATTTTAGCCATTTTTTGACGTGAAATTGTAAACATGTGGCCATGGATTTTGAAAATTCTAGAGAGAATTTTAAAAGCTTCAACAGAATTTCAACAATTTTGAGAGGGATTTGAAAAGTTTCAATGGGAATGGGAAGAATTGGGACAAAAATTGGAAAATTTTTAAGGGACTTTGAAAAAATTTCAACTGGAATTTTAGCCATTTTTTGACGTGAAATTGTAAACATGTGGACATGGATTTTGAAAATTCTAGAGAGAATTTTAAAAGCTTCAACAGAATTTCAACAATTTTGAGAGGGATTTTAAAAGTTTCAATGGGAATGGGAAGAATTGGGACAAAAATTGGAAAATTTTTAAGGGACTTTGAAAAAATTTCAACTGGAATTTTAGCCATTTTGTTACGTGAAATTGTAAACATGTGGACATGGATTTTGAAAATTCTAGAGAGAATTTTAAAAGCTTCAACAGAATTTCAACAATTTTGAGAGGGATTTGAAAAGTTTCAATGGGAATGGGAAGAATTGGGACAAAAATTGGAAAACTTTTAAGGGACTTTGAAAAAATTTCAACTGGAATTTTAGCCATTTTGTTACGTGAAATTGTAAACATGTGGCCATGGATTTTGAAAATTCTAGAGAGAATTTTAAAAGCTTCAAGAGAATTTCAACAATTTTGAGAGGGATTTGAAAAGTTTCAATGGGAATGGGAAGAATTGGGACAAAAATTGGAAAATTTTTAAGGGACTTTGAAAAAATTTCAACTGGAATTTTAGCCATTTTTTGACGTGAAATTGTAAACATGTGGCCATGGATTTGGAAAATTCTAGAGAGAATTTTAAAAGCTTCAAGATAATTTCAACAATTTTGAGAGGGATTTGAAAAGTTTCAATGGGAATGGGAAGAATTGGGACAAAAATTGGAAAATTTTTAAGGGACTTTGAAAAAATTTCAACTGGAATTTTAGCCATTTTTTGACGTGAAATTGTAAACATGTGGACATGGATTTTGAAAATTCTAGAGAGAATTTTAAAAGCTTCAAGATAATTTCAACAATTTTGAGAGGGATTTGAAAAGTTTCAATGGGAATGGGAAGAATTGGGACAAAAATTGGAAAATTTTTAAGGGACTTTGAAAAAATTTCAACTGGAATTTTAGCCATTTTTTGACGTGAAATTGTAAACATGTGGCCATGGATTTTGAAAATTCTAGAGAGAATTTTAAAAGCTTCAACAGAATTTCAACAATTTTGAGAGGGATTTGAAAAGTTTCAATGGGAATGGGAAGAATTGGGACAAAAATTGGAAAATTTTTAAGGGACTTTGAAAAAATTTCAACTGGAATTTTAGCCATTTTTTGACGTGAAATTGTAAACATGTGGCCATGGATTTTGAAAATTCTAGAGAGAATTTTAAAAGCTTCAAGAGAATTTCAACAATTTTGAGAGGGATTTGAAAAGTTTCAATGGGAATGGGAAGAATTGGGACAAAAATTGGAAAATTTTTAAGGGTTGAAAAAATTTCAACTGGAATTTTAGCCATTTTTTGACGTGAAATTGTAAACATGTGGCCATGGATTTTGAAAATTCTAGAGAGAATTTTAAAAGCTTCAACAGAATTTCAACAATTTTGAGAGGGATTTGAAAAGTTTCAATGGGAATGGGAAGAATTGGGACAAAAATTGGAAAATTTTTCAGGGACTTTGAAAAAATTTCAACTGGAATTTTAGCCATTTTTTTATGTGAAATTGTAAACATGTGGCCATGGATTTTGAAAATTCTAGAGAGAATTTTAAAAGCTTCAAGAGAATTTCAACAATTTTGAGAGGGATTTGAAAAGTTTCAATGGGAATGGGAAGAATTGGGACAAAAATTGGAAAATTTTTAAGGGACTTTGAAAAAATTTCAACTGGAATTTTAGCCATTTTTTGACGTGAAATTGTAAACATGTGGCCATGGATTTTGAAAATTCTAGAGAGAATTTTAAAAGCTTCAAGAGAATTTCAACAATTTTGAGAGGGATTTGAAAAGTTTCAATGGGAATGGGAAGAACTGGGACAAAAATTGGAAAAATTTTAAGGGACTTTGAAAAAATTTCAACTGGAATTTTAGCCATTTTTTACGTGAAATTGTAAACATGTGGACATGGATTTCGAAAATTCTAGAGAGAATTTTAAAAGCTTCAACAGAATTTCAACAATTTTGAGAGGGATTTGAAAAGTTTCAATGGGAATGGGAAGAATTGGGACAAAAATTGGAAAATTTTTAAGGGACTTTGAAAAAATTTCAACTGGAATTTTAGCCATTTTTGACGTGAAATTGTAAACATGTGGCCATGGATTTTGAAAATTCTAGAGAGAATTTTAAAAGCTTCAACAGAATTTCAACAATTTTGAGAGGGATTTGAAAAGTTTCAATGGGAATGGGAAGAATTGGGACAAAAATTGGAAAATTTTTAAGGGACTTTGAAAAATTTCAACTGGAATTTTAGCCATTTTTTGACGTGAAATTGTAAACATGTGGCCATGGATTTTGAAAATTCTAGAGAGAATTTTAAAAGCTTCAAGAGAATTTCAACAATTTTGAGAGGGATTTGAAAAGTTTCAATGGGAATGGGAAGAATTGGGACAAAAATTGGAAAATTTTTAAGGGACTTTGAAAAAATTTCAACTGGAATTTTAGCCATTTTTTGACGTGAAATTGTAAACATGTGGACATGGATTTTGAAAATTATAGAGAGAATTTTTAAAGCTTCAAGAGAATTTCAACAATTTTGAGAGGGATTTGAAAAGTTTCAATGGGAATGGGAAGAATTGGGACAAAAATTGGAAAATTTTTAAGGGACTTTGAAAAATTTCAACTGGAATTTTAGCAATTTTTTGACGTGAAATTGTAAATATGTTGAAGTGGATTTTGAAAATTCTAGAGAGAATTTTAAAAGCTTCAACAGAATTTCAACAATTTTGAGAGGGATTTGAAAAGTTTCAATGGGAATGGGAAGAATTGGGACAAAAATTGGAAAATTTTTAAGGGACTTTGAAAAAATTTCAACTGGAATTTTAGCCATTTTTTGACGTGAAATTGTAAACATGTGGACATGGATTTTGAAAATTCTAGAGAGAATTTTAAAAGCTTCAACAGAATTTCAACAATTTTGAGAGGGAATTGAAAAGTTTCAATGGGAATGGGAAGAACTGGGACAAAAATTGGAAAAATTTTAAGGGACTTTGAAAAAATTTCAACTGGAATTTTAGCCATTTTTTGACGTGAAATTGTAAACATGTGGCCATGGATTTTGAAAATTCTAGAGAGAATTTTAAAGCTTCAAGAGAATTTCAACAATTTTGAGAGGGATTTGAAAAGTTTCAATGGGAATGGGAAGAATTGGGACAAAAATTGGAAAATTTTTAAGGGACTTTGAAAAAATTTCAACTGGAATTTTAGCCATTTTTTGACTTGAAATTGTAAACATGTGGCCATGGATTTGGAAAATTCTAGAGAGAATTTTAAAAGCTTCAAGAGAATTTCAACAATTTTGAGAGGGATTTGAAAAGTTTCAATGGGAATGGGAAGAATTGGGACAAAAATTGGAAAATTTTTAAGGGACTTTGAAAAAATTTCAACTGGAATTTTAGCCATTTTTGACGTGAAATTGTAAACATGTGGACATGGATTTTGAAAATTCTAGAGAGAATTTTAAAAGCTTCAAGAGAATTTCA
>NW_028116208.1:0-44679 GCF_964273445.1 Streptopelia decaocto
ATTGAAACTTTTCAAATCCCTCTCAAAATTGTTGAAATTCTCTTGAAGCTTTTAAAATTCTCTCTAGAATTTTCAAAATCCATGGCCACATGTTTACAATTTCACGTCAAAAAATGGCTAAAATTCCAGTTGAAATTTTTTCAAAGTCCCTTAAAAATTTTCCAATTTTTGTCCCAATTCTTCCCATTCCCATTGAAACTTTTCAAATCCCTCTCAAAATTGTTGAAATTCTCTTGAAGCTTTTAAAATTCTCTCTAGAATTTTCAAAATCCATGGCCACATGTTTACAATTTCACATAAAAAAATGGCTAAAATTCCAGTTGAAATTTTTTCAAAGTCCCTTAAAAATTTTCCAATTTTTGTCCCAATTCTTCCCATTCCCATTGAAACTTTTCAAATCCCTCTCAAAATTGTTGAAATTCTCTTGAAGCTTTTAAAATTCTCTCTAGAATTTTCAAAATCCACTTCAACATGTTTACAATTTCACGTCAAAAAATGGCTAAAATTCCAGTTGAAATTTTTTCAAAGTCCCTTCAAAATTTTCCAATTTTTGTCCCAATTCTTCCCATTCCCATTGAAACTTTTCAAATCCCTCTCAAAATTGTTGAAATTCTCTTGAAGCTTTTAAAATTCTCTCTAGAATTTTCAAAATCCATGTCCACATGTTTACAATTTCACGTCAAAAAATGGCTAAAATTCCAGTTGAAATTTTTTCAAAGTCCCTTAAAAATTTTCCAATTTTTGTCCCAATTCTTCCCATTCCCATTGAAACTTTTCAAATCCCTCTCAAAATTGTTGAAATTCTCTTGAAGCTTTTAAAATTCTCTCTAGAATTTTCAAAATCCATGGCCACATGTTTACAATTTCACGTAACAAAATGGCTAAAATTCCAGTTGAAATTTTTTCAAAGTCCCTTAGAAATTTTCCAATTTTTGTCCCAATTCTTCCCATTCCCATTGAAACTTTTCAAATCCCTCTCAAAATTGTTGAAATTCTGTTGAAGCTTTTAAAATTCTCTCTAGAATTTTCAAAATCCATGTCCACATGTTTACAATTTCACATAAAAAAATGGCTAAAATTCCAGTTGAAATTTTTTCAAAGTCCCTTAAAAATTTTCCAATTTTTGTCCCAATTCTTCCCATTCCCATTGAAACTTTTCAAATCCCTCTCAAAATTGTTGAAATTCTCTTGAAGCTTTTAAAATTCTCTCTAGAATTTTCAAAATCCATGGCCACATGTTTACAATTTCATGTCAAAAAATTGCTAAAATTCCAGTTGAAATTTTTTCAAAGTCCCTTAAAAATTTTCCAATTTTTGTCCCAATTCTTCCCATTCCCATTGAAACTTTTCAAATCCCTCTCAAAATTGTTGAAATTCTGTTGAAGCTTTTAAAATTCTCTCTAGAATTTTCAAAATCCATGGCCACATGTTTACAATTTCACGTCAAAAAATGGCTAAAATTCCAGTTGAAATTTTTTCAAAGTCCCTTAAAAATTTTCCAATTTTTGTCCCAATTCTTCCCATTCCCATTGAAACTTTTCAAATCCCTCTCAAAATTGTTGAAATTCTGTTGAAGCTTTTAAAATTCTCTCTAGAATTTTCAAAATCCATGGCCACATGTTTACAATTTCACGTCAAAAAATGCTAAAATTCCAGTTGAAATTTTTTCAAAGTCCCTTAAAAATTTTCCAATTTTTGTCCCAATTCTTCCCATTCCCATTGAAACTTTTCAAATCCCTCTCAAAATTGTTGAAATTCTCTTGAAGCTTTTAAAATTCTCTCTAGAATTTTCAAAATCCATGGCCACATGTTTACAATTTCACATAAAAAAATTGCTAAAATTCCAGTTGAAATTTTTTCAAAGTCCCTTAAAAATTTTCCAATTTTTGTCCCAATTCTTCCCATTCCCATTGAAACTTTTCAAATCCCTCTCAAAATTGTTGAAATTCTGTTGAAGCTTTTAAAATTCTCTCTAGAATTTTCAAAATCCGTGGCCACATGTTTACAATTTCACGTAACAAAATGGCTAAAATTCCAGTTGAATTTTTTTCAAAGTCCCTTAAAAATTTTCCAATTTTTGTCCCAATTCTTCCCATTCCCATTGAAACTTTTCAAATCCCTCTCAAAATTGTTGAAATTCTCTTGAAGCTTTTAAAATTCTCTCTAGAATTTTCAAAATCCATGGCCACATGTTTACAATTTCACGTAAAAAATGGCTAAAATTCCAGTTGAAATTTTTTCAAAGTCCCTTAAAAATTTTCCAATTTTTGTCCCAATTCTTCCCATTCCCATTGAAACTTTTCAAATCCCTCTCAAAATTGTTGAAATTCTGTTGAAGCTTTTAAAATTCTCTCTAGAATTTTCAAAATCCATGTCCACATGTTTACAATTTCACATAAAAAAATGGCTAAAATTCCAGTTGAAATTTTTTCAAAGTCCCTGAAAAATTTTCCAATTTTTGTCCCAATTCTTCCCATTCCCATTGAAACTTTTCAAATCCCTCTCAAAATTGTTGAAATTCTCTTGAAGCTTTTAAAATTCTCTCTAGAATTTTCAAAATCCATGTCCACATGTTTACAATTTCACATAAAAAAATGGCTAAATTCCAGTTGAAATTTTTTCAAAGTCCCTTAAAAATTTTCCAATTTTTGTCCCAATTCTTCCCATTCCCATTGAAACTTTTCAAATCCCTCTCAAAATTGTTGAAATTCTCTTGAAGCTTTTAAAATTCTCTCTAGAATTTTCAAAATCCATGTCCACATGTTTACAATTTCACATAAAAAAATGGCTAAAATTCCAGTTGAAATTTTTTCAAAGTCCCTTAAAAATTTTCCAATTTTTGTCCCAATTCTTCCCATTCCCATTGAAACTTTTCAAATCCCTCTCAAAATTGTTGAAATTCTCTTGAAGCTTTTAAAATTCTCTCTAGAATTTTCAAAATCCATGTCCACATGTTTACAATTTCACCTAAAAAAATGGCTAAAATTCCAGTTGAAATTTTTTCAAAGTCCCTTAAAAATTTTCCAATTTTTGTCCCAATTCTTCCCATTCCCATTGAAACTTTTCAAATCCCTCTCAAAATTGTTGAAATTCTCTTGAAGCTTTTAAAATTCTCTCTAGAATTTTCAAAATCCATGTCCACATGTTTACAATTTCATGTCAAAAAATTGCTAAAATTCCAGTTGAAATTTTTTCAAAGTCCCTTAAAAATTTTCCAATTTTTGTCCCAATTCTTCCCATTCCCATTGAAACTTTTCAAATCCCTCTCAAAATTGTTGAAATTCTCTTGAAGCTTTTAAAATTCTCTCTAGAATTTTCAAAATCCATGGCCACATGTTTACAATTTCACGTCAAAAAATGGCTAAAATTCCAGTTGAAATTTTTTCAAAGTCCCTTAAAAATTTTCCAATTTTTGTCCCAATTCTTCCCATTCCCATTGAAACTTTTCAAATCCCTCTCAAAATTGTTGAAATTCTCTTGAAGCTTTTAAAATTCTCTCTAGAATTTTCAAAATCCACTTCAACATGTTTACAATTTCACATAAAAAAATGGCTAAAATTCCAGTTGAAATTTTTTCAAAGTCCCTTAAAAATTTTCCAATTTTTGTCCCAATTCTTCCCATTCCCATTGAAACTTTTCAAATCCCTCTCAAAATTGTTGAAATTCTGTTGAAGCTTTTAAAATTCTCTCTAGAATTTTCAAAATCCATGGCCACATGTTTACAATTTCACGTAAAAAATGGCTAAAATTCCAGTTGAAATTTTTTCAAAGTCCCTTAAAAATTTTCCAATTTTTGTCCCAATTCTTCCCATTCCCATTGAAACTTTTCAAATCCCTCTCAAAATTGTTGAAATTCTGTTGAAGCTTTTAAAATTCTCTCTAGAATTTTCAAAATCCATGGCCACATGTTTACAATTTCACGTCAAAAAATGGCTAAAATTCCAGTTGAAATTTTTTCAAAGTCCCTTAAAAATTTTCCAATTTTTGTCCCAATTCTTCCCATTCCCATTGAAACTTTTCAAATCCCTCTCAAAATTGTTGAAATTCTGTTGAAGCTTTTAAAATTCTCTCTAGAATTTTCAAAATCCACTTCAACATGTTTACAATTTCACATAAAAAAATGGCTAAAATTCCAGTTGAAATTTTTTCAAAGTCCCTTAAAAATTTTCCAATTTTTGTCCCAATTCTTCCCATTCCCATTGAAACTTTTCAAATCCCTCTCAAAATTGTTGAAATTCTGTTGAAGCTTTTAAAATTCTCTCTAGAATTTTCAAAATCCATGGCCACATGTTTACAATTTCACGTCAAAAAATTGCTAAAATTCCAGTTGAAATTTTTTCAAAGTCCCTTAAAAATTTTCCAATTTTTGTCCCAATTCTTCCCATTCCCATTGAAAATTTTCAAATCCCTCTCAAAATTGTTGAAATTCTGTTGAAGCTTTTAAAATTCTCTCTAGAATTTTCAAAATCCACTTCAACATGTTTACAATTTCACGTCAAAAAATGGCTAAAATTCCAGTTGAAATTTTTTCAAAGTCCCTGAAAAATTTTCCAATTTTTGTCCCAATTCTTCCCATTCCCATTGAAACTTTTCAAATCCCTCTCAAAATTGTTGAAATTCTCTTGAAGCTTTTAAAATTCTCTCTAGAATTTTCAAAATCCATGGCCACATGTTTACAATTTCACGTCAAAAAATTGCTAAAATTCCAGTTGAAATTTTTTCAAAGTCCCTTAAAAATTTTCCAATTTTTGTCCCAATTCTTCCCATTCCCATTGAAACTTTTCAAATCCCTCTCAAAATTGTTGAAATTCTGTTGAAGCTTTTAAAATTCTCTCTAGAATTTTCAAAATCCATGTCCACATGTTTACAATTTCACGTCAAAAAATGGCTAAAATTCCAGTTGGAATTTTTTCAAAGTTCCTTAAAAATTTTCCAATTTTTGTCCCAATTCTTCCCATTCCCATTGAAACTTTTCAAATCCCTCTCAAAATTGTTGAAATTCTGTTGAAGCTTTAAAAATTCTCTCTAGAATTTTCAAAATCCGTGGCCACATGTTTACAATTTCACGTAACAAAATGGCTAAAATTCCAGTTGAAATTTTTTCAAAGTCCCTTAAAAATTTTCCAATTTTTGTCCCAATTCTTCCCATTCCCATTGAAACTTTTCAAATCCCTCTCAAAATTGTTGAAATTCTGTTGAAGCTTTTAAAATTCTCTCTAGAATTTTCAAAGTCCATGTCCACATATTTACAATTTCACATTAAAAAATGGCTAAAATTCCAGTTGAAATTTTTTCAAAGTCCCTTAAAAATTTTCCAATTTTTGTCCCAATTCTTCCCATTCCCATTGAAACTTTTCAAATCCCTCTCAAAATTGTTGAAATTCTGTTGAAGCTTTTAAAATTCTCTCTAGAATTTTCAAAATCCACTTCAACATGTTTACAATTTCACGTAACAAAATGGCTAAAATTCCAGTTGAAATTTTTTCAAAGTCCCTTAAAAATTTTCCAATTTTTGTCCCAATTCTTCCCATTCCCATTGAAACTTTTCAAATCCCTCTCAAAATGGTTGAAATTCTCTTGAAGCTTTTAAAATTCTCTCTAGAATTTTCAAAATCCATGTCCACATGTTTACAATTTCACGTCAAAAAATGGCTAAAATTCCAGTTGAAATTTTTTCAAAGTCCCTTAAAAATTTTCCAATTTTTGTCCCAATTCTTCCCATTCCCATTGAAACTTTTCAAATCCCTCTCAAAATTGTTGAAATTCTGTTGAAGCTTTTAAAATTCTCTCTAGAATTTTCAAAATCCATGTCCACATGTTTACAATTTCACATAAAAAAATGGCTAAAATTCCAGTTGAAATTTTTTCAAAGTCCCTTAAAAATTTTCCAATTTTTGTCCATATTCTTCCCATTCCCATTGAAACTTTTCAAATCCCTCTCAAAATTGTTGAAATTCTGTTGAAGCTTTTAAAATTCTCTCTAGAATTTTCAAAATCCATGTCCACATGTTTACAATTTCACGTCAAAAAATGGCTAAAATTCCAGTTGAAATTTTTTCAAAGTCCCTTAAAAATTTTCCAATTTTTGTCCCAATTCTTCCCATTCCCATTGAAACTTTTCAAATCCCTCTCAAAATTGTTGAAATTCTCTTGAAGCTTTTAAAATTCTCTCTAGAATTTTCAAAATCCATGGCCACATGTTTACAATTTCACGTCAAAAAATGGCTAAAATTCCAGTTGAAATTTTTTCAAAGTCCCTTAAAAATTTTCCAATTTTTGTCCCAATTCTTCCCATTCCCATTGAAACTTTTCAAATCCCTCTCAAAATTGTTGAAATTCTCTTGAAGCTTTTAAAATTCTCTCTAGAATTTTCAAAATCCACGTCCACATGTTTACAATTTCACGTCAAAAAATGGCTAAAATTCCAGTTGAAATTTTTTCAAAGTCCCTTAAAAATTTTCCAATTTTTGTCCCAATTCTTCCCATTCCCATTGAAACTTTTCAAATCCCTCTCAAAATTGTTGAAATTCTGTTGAAGCTTTTAAAATTCTCTCTAGAATTTTCAAAATCCACTTCAACATGTTTACAATTTCACGTCAAAAAATGGCTAAAATTCCAGTTGAAATTTTTTCAAAGTCCCTTAAAAATTTTCCAATTTTTGTCCCAATTCTTCCCATTCCCATTGAAACTTTTCAAATCCCTCTCAAAATTGTTGAAATTCTCTTGAAGCTTTTAAAATTCTCTCTAGAATTTTCAAAATCCATGGCCACATGTTTACAATTTCACGTCAAAAAATGGCTAAAATTCCAGTTGAAATTTTTTCAAGGTCCCTTAAAAATTTTCCAATTTTTGTCCCAATTCTTCCCATTCCCATTGAAACTTTTCAAATCCCTCTCAAAATTGTTGAAATTCTCTTGAAGCTTTTAAAATTCTCTCTAGAATTTTCAAAATCCATGTCCACATGTTTACAATTTCATGTCAAAAAATTGCTAAAATTCCAGTTGAAATTTTTTCAAAGTCCCTTAAAAATTTTCCAATTTTTGTCCCAATTCTTCCCATTCCCATTGAAACTTTTCAAATCCCTCTCAAAATTGTTGAAATTCTCTTGAAGCTTTTAAAATTCTCTCTAGAATTTTCAAAATCCACTTCAACATGTTTACAATTTCACATAAAAAAATGGCTAAAATTCCAGTTGAAATTTTTTCAAAGTCCCTTAAAAATTTTCCAATTTTTGTCCCAATTCTTCCCATTCCCATTGAAACTTTTCAAATCCCTCTCAAAATTGTTGAAATTCTGTTGAAACTTTTAAAATTCTCTCTAGAATTTTCAAAATCCATGGCCACATGTTTACAATTTCACGTCAAAAAATGCTAAAATTCCAGTTGAAATTTTTTCAAAGTCCCTTAAAAATTTTCCAATTTTTGTCCCAATTCTTCCCATTCCCATTGAAACTTTTCAAATCCCTCTCAAAATTGTTGAAATTCTGTTGAAGCTTTTAAAATTCTCTCTAGAATTTTCAAAATCCATGGCCACATGTTTACAATTTCACATAAAAAAATTGCTAAAATTCCAGTTGAAATTTTTTCAAAGTCCCTTAAAAATTTTCCAATTTTTGTCCCAATTCTTCCCATTCCCATTGAAACTTTTCAAATCCCTCTCAAAATTGTTGAAATTCTCTTGAAGCTTTTAAAATTCTCTCTAGAATTTTCAAAATCCACTTCAACATGTTTACAATTTCACATAAAAAAATGGCTAAAATTCCAGTTGAAATTTTTTCAAAGTCCCTTAAAAATTTTCCAATTTTTGTCCCAATTCTTCCCATTCCCATTGAAACTTTTCAAATCCCTCTCAAAATTGTTGAAATTCTGTTGAAGCTTTTAAAATTCTCTCTAGAATTTTCAAAATCCATGGCCACATGTTTACAATTTCACGTAAAAAATGGCTAAAATTCCAGTTGAAATTTTTTCAAAGTCCCTTAAAAATTTTCCAATTTTTGTCCCAATTCTTCCCATTCCCATTGAAACTTTTCAAATCCCTCTCAAAATTGTTGAAATTCTGTTGAAGCTTTTAAAATTCTCTCTAGAATTTTCAAAATCCATGGCCACATGTTTACAATTTCACGTCAAAAAATGGCTAAAATTCCAGTTGAAATTTTTTCAAAGTCCCTTAAAAATTTTCCAATTTTTATCCCAATTCTTCCCATTCCCATTGAAACTTTTCAAATCCCTCTCAAAATTGTTGAAATTCTCTTGAAGCTTTTAAAATTCTCTCTAGAATTTTCAAAATCCACTTCAACATGTTTACAATTTCACATAAAAAAATGGCTAAAATTCCAGTTGAAATTTTTTCAAAGTCCCTTAAAAATTTTCCAATTTTTGTCCCAATTCTTCCCATTCCCATTGAAACTTTTCAAATCCCTCTCAAAATTGTTGAAATTCTCTTGAAGCTTTTAAAATTCTCTCTAGAATTTTCAAAATCCATGGCCACATGTTTACAATTTCACGTCAAAAAATTGCTAAAATTCCAGTTGAAATTTTTTCAAAGTCCCTTAAAAATTTTCCAATTTTTGTCCCAATTCTTCCCATTCCCATTGAAAATTTTCAAATCCCTCTCAAAATTGTTGAAATTCTGTTGAAGCTTTTAAAATTCTCTCTAGAATTTTCAAAATCCACTTCAACATGTTTACAATTTCACGTCAAAAAATGGCTAAAATTCCAGTTGAAATTTTTTCAAAGTCCCTTAAAAATTTTCCAATTTTTGTCCCAATTCTTCCCATTCCCATTGAAACTTTTCAAATCCCTCTCAAAATTGTTGAAATTCTCTTGAAGCTTTTAAAATTCTCTCTAGAATTTTCAAAATCCATGGCCACATGTTTACAATTTCACGTCAAAAAATTGCTAAAATTCCAGTTGAAATTTTTTCAAAGTCCCTTAAAAATTTTCCAATTTTTGTCCCAATTCTTCCCATTCCCATTGAAACTTTTCAAATCCCTCTCAAAATTGTTGAAATTCTGTTGAAGCTTTTAAAATTCTCTCTAGAATTTTCAAAATCCATGTCCACATGTTTACAATTTCACGTCAAAAAATGGCTAAAATTCCAGTTGGAATTTTTTCAAAGTTCCTTAAAAATTTTCCAATTTTTGTCCCAATTCTTCCCATTCCCATTGAAACTTTTCAAATCCCTCTCAAAATTGTTGAAATTCTCTTGAAGCTTTAAAAATTCTCTCTAGAATTTTCAAAATCCGTGGCCACATGTTTACAATTTCACGTAACAAAATGGCTAAAATTCCAGTTGAAATTTTTTCAAAGTCCCTTAAAAATTTTCCAATTTTTGTCCCAATTCTTCCCATTCCCATTGAAACTTTTCAAATCCCTCTCAAAATTGTTGAAATTCTGTTGAAGCTTTTAAAATTCTCTCTAGAATTTTCAAAATCCATGTCCACATATTTACAATTTCACATTAAAAAATGGCTAAAATTCCAGTTGAAATTTTTTCAAAGTCCCTTAAAAATTTTCCAATTTTTGTCCCAATTCTTCCCATTCCCATTGAAACTTTTCAAATCCCTCTCAAAATTGTTGAAATTCTGTTGAAGCTTTTAAAATTCTCTCTAGAATTTTCAAAATCCACTTCAACATGTTTACAATTTCACGTAACAAAATGGCTAAAATTCCAGTTGAAATTTTTTCAAAGTCCCTTAAAAATTTTCCAATTTTTGTCCCAATTCTTCCCATTCCCATTGAAACTTTTCAAATCCCTCTCAAAATTGTTGAAATTCTGTTGAAGCTTTTAAAATTCTCTCTAGAATTTTCAAAATCCATGTCCACATGTTTACAATTTCACGTCAAAAAATGGCTAAAATTCCAGTTGAAATTTTTTCAAAGTCCCTTAAAAATTTTCCAATTTTTGTCCCAATTCTTCCCATTCCCATTGAAACTTTTCAAATCCCTCTCAAAATTGTTGAAATTCTGTTGAAGCTTTTAAAATTCTCTCTAGAATTTTCAAAATCCATGTCCACATGTTTACAATTTCACATAAAAAAAATGGCTAAAATTCCAGTTGAAATTTTTTCAAAGTCCCTTAAAAATTTTCCAATTTTTGTCCATATTCTTCCCATTCCCATTGAAACTTTTCAAATCCCTCTCAAAATTGTTGAAATTCTGTTGAAGCTTTTAAAATTCTCTCTAGAATTTTCAAAATCCATGTCCACATGTTTACAATTTCACATAAAAAAATGGCTAAAATTCCAGTTGAAATTTTTTCAAAGTCCCTTAAAAATTTTCCAATTTTTGTCCCAATTCTTCCCATTCCCATTGAAACTTTTCAAATCCCTCTCAAAATTGTTGAAATTCTCTTGAAGCTTTTAAAATTCTCTCTAGAATTTTCAAAATCCATGGCCACATGTTTACAATTTCACGTCAAAAAATGGCTAAAATTCCAGTTGAAATTTTTTCAAAGTCCCTTAAAAATTTTCCAATTTTTGTCCCAATTCTTCCCATTCCCATTGAAACTTTTCAAATCCCTCTCAAAATTGTTGAAATTCTCTTGAAGCTTTTAAAATTCTCTCTAGAATTTTCAAAATCCATGGCCACATGTTTACAATTTCACGTCAAAAAATGGCTAAAATTCCAGTTGAATTTTTTTCAAAGTCCCTTAAAAATTTTCCAATTTTTGTCCCAATTCTTCCCATTCCCATTGAAACTTTTCAAATCCCTCTCAAAATTGTTGAAATTCTCTTGAAGCTTTTAAAATTCTCTCTAGAATTTTCAAAATCCATGGCCACATGTTTACAATTTCACGTCAAAAAATTGCTAAAATTCCAGTTGAAATTTTTTCAAAGTCCCTGAAAAATTTTCCAATTTTTGTCCCAATTCTTCCCATTCCCATTGAAACTTTTCAAATCCCTCTCAAAATTGTTGAAATTCTCTTGAAGCTTTTAAAATTCTCTCTAGAATTTTCAAAATCCACTTCAACATGTTTACAATTTCACGTAAAAAAATTGCTAAAATTCCAGTTGAAATTTTTTCAAAGTCCCTTAAAAATTTTCCAATTTTTGTCCCAATTCTTCCCATTCCCATTGAAACTTTTCAAATCCCTCTCAAAACTGTAGAAATTCTGTTGAAGCTTTTAAAATTCTCTCTAGAATTTTCAAAATCCATGTCCACATGTTTACAATTTCACATAAAAAAATGGCTAAAATTCCAGTTGAAATTTTTTCAAAGTCCCTGAAAAATTTTCCAATTTTTGTCCCAATTCTTCCCATTCCCATTGAAACTTTTCAAATCCCTCTCAAAATTGTAGAAATTCTGTTGAAGCTTTTAAAATTCTCTCTAGAATTTTCAAAATCCACTTCAACATGTTTACAATTTCACATAAAAAAATGGCTAAAATTCCAGTTGAAATTTTTTCAAAGTCCCTGAAAAATTTTCCAATTTTTGTCCCAATTCTTCCCATTCCCATTGAAACTTTTCAAATCCCTCTCAAAATTGTTGAAATTCTGTTGAAGCTTTTAAAATTCTCTCTAGAATTTTCAAAATCCATGGCCACATGTTTACAATTTCACGTCAAAAAATTGCTAAAATTCCAGTTGAAATTTTTTCAAAGTCCCTTAAAAATTTTCCAATTTTTGTCCCAATTCTTCCCATTCCCATTGAAACTTTTCAAATCCCTCTCAAAATTGTTGAAATTCTCTTGAAGCTTTTAAAATTCTCTCTAGAATTTTCAAAATCCACTTCAACATGTTTACAATTTCACGTCAAAAAATGGCTAAAATTCCAGTTGAAATTTTTTCAAAGTCCCTGAAAAATTTTCCAATTTTTGTCCCAATTCTTCCCATTCCCATTGAAACTTTTCAAATCCCTCTCAAAATTGTTGAAATTCTGTTGAAGCTTTTAAAATTCTCTCTAGAATTTTCAAAATCCACTTCAACATGTTTACAATTTCACGTAAAAAAATGGCTAAAATTCCAGTTGAAATTTTTTCAAAGTCCCTTAAAAATTTTCCAATTTTTGTCCCAATTCTTCCCATTCCCATTGAAACTTTTCAAATCCCTCTCAAAATTGTTGAAATTCTGTTGAAGCTTTTAAAATTCTCTCTAGAATTTTCAAAATCCACTTCAACATGTTTACAATTTCACGTAACAAAATGGCTAAAATTCCAGTTGAAATTTTTTCAAAGTCCCTTAAAAATTTTCCAATTTTTGTCCCAATTCTTCCCATTCCCATTGAAACTTTTCAAATCCCTCTCAAAATTGTTGAAATTCTCTTGAAGCTTTTAAAATTCTCTCTAGAATTTTCAAAATCCATGTCCACATGTTTACAATTTCACATAAAAAAATGCTAAAATTCCAGTTGAAATTTTTTCAAAGTCCCTTAAAAATTTTCCAATTTTTGTCCCAATTCTTCCCATTCCCATTGAAACTTTTCAAATCCCTCTCAAAATTGTTGAAATTCTCTTGAAGCTTTTAAAATTCTCTCTAGAATTTTCAAAATCCATGGCCACATGTTTACAATTTCACGTCAAAAAATTGCTAAAATTCCAGTTGAAATTTTTTCAAAGTCCCTGAAAAATTTTCCAATTTTTGTCCCAATTCTTCCCATTCCCATTGAAACTTTTCAAATCCCTCTCAAAATTGTTGAAATTCTCTTGAAGCTTTTAAAATTCTCTCTAGAATTTTCAAAATCCACTTCAACATGTTTACAATTTCACGTCAAAAAATGGCTAAAATTCCAGTTGAAATTTTTTCAAAGTCCCTGAAAAATTTTCCAATTTTTGTCCCAATTCTTCCCATTCCCATTGAAACTTTTCAAATCCCTCTCAAAATTGTTGAAATTCTCTTGAAGCTTTTAAAATTCTCTCTAGAATTTTCAAAATCCATGTCCACATGTTTACAATTTCACGTCAAAAAATGGCTAAAATTCCAGTTGAAATTTTTTCAAAGTCCCTTAAAAATTTTCCAATTTTTGTCCCAATTCTTCCCATTCCCATTGAAACTTTTCAAATCCCTCTCAAAATTGTTGAAATTCTGTTGAAGCTTTTAAAATTCTCTCTAGAATTTTCAAAATCCATGTCCACATGTTTACAATTTCACATAAAAAAATGGCTAAAATTCCAGTTGAAATTTTTTCAAAGTCCCTTAAAAATTTTCCAATTTTTGTCCATATTCTTCCCATTCCCATTGAAACTTTTCAAATCCCTCTCAAAATTGTTGAAATTCTGTTGAAGCTTTTAAAATTCTCTCTAGAATTTTCAAAATCCATGTCCACATGTTTACAATTTCACATAAAAAAATGGCTAAAATTCCAGTTGAAATTTTTTCAAAGTCCCTTAAAAATTTTCCAATTTTTGTCCCAATTCTTCCCATTCCCATTGAAACTTTTCAAATCCCTCTCAAAATTGTTGAAATTCTCTTGAAGCTTTTAAAATTCTCTCTAGAATTTTCAAAATCCATGGCCACATGTTTACAATTTCACGTCAAAAAATGGCTAAAATTCCAGTTGAAATTTTTTCAAAGTCCCTTAAAAATTTTCCAATTTTTGTCCCAATTCTTCCCATTCCCATTGAAACTTTTCAAATCCCTCTCAAAATTGTTGAAATTCTCTTGAAGCTTTTAAAATTCTCTCTAGAATTTTCAAAATCCACGTCCACATGTTTACAATTTCACGTCAAAAAATGGCTAAAATTCCAGTTGAAATTTTTTCAAAGTCCCTGAAAAATTTTCCAATTTTTGTCCCAATTCTTCCCATTCCCATTGAAACTTTTCAAATCCCTCTCAAAATTGTTGAAATTCTGTTGAAGCTTTTAAAATTCTCTCTAGAATTTTCAAAATCCATGGCCACATGTTTACAATTTCACGTCAAAAAATGGCTAAAATTCCAGTTGAAATTTTTTCAAAGTCCCTTAAAAATTTTCCAATTTTTGTCCCAATTCTTCCCATTCCCATTGAAACTTTTCAAATCCCTCTCAAAATTGTTGAAATTCTCTTGAAGCTTTTAAAATTCTCTCTAGAATTTTCAAAATCCATGGCCACATGTTTACAATTTCACGTCAAAAAATGGCTAAAATTCCAGTTGAAATTTTTTCAAGGTCCCTTAAAAATTTTCCAATTTTTGTCCCAATTCTTCCCATTCCCATTGAAACTTTTCAAATCCCTCTCAAAATTGTTGAAATTCTCTTGAAGCTTTTAAAATTCTCTCTAGAATTTTCAAAATCCATGTCCACATGTTTACAATTTCATGTCAAAAAATTGCTAAAATTCCAGTTGAAATTTTTTCAAAGTCCCTTAAAAATTTTCCAATTTTTGTCCCAATTCTTCCCATTCCCATTGAAACTTTTCAAATCCCTCTCAAAATTGTTGAAATTCTCTTGAAGCTTTTAAAATTCTCTCTAGAATTTTCAAAATCCACTTCAACATGTTTACAATTTCACATAAAAAAATGGCTAAAATTCCAGTTGAAATTTTTTCAAAGTCCCTTAAAAATTTTCCAATTTTTGTCCCAATTCTTCCCATTCCCATTGAAACTTTTCAAATCCCTCTCAAAATTGTTGAAATTCTGTTGAAGCTTTTAAAATTCTCTCTAGAATTTTCAAAATCCATGGCCACATGTTTACAATTTCACGTCAAAAAATGCTAAAATTCCAGTTGAAATTTTTTCAAAGTCCCTTAAAAATTTTCCAATTTTTGTCCCAATTCTTCCCATTCCCATTGAAACTTTTCAAATCCCTCTCAAAATTGTTGAAATTCTCTTGAAGCTTTTAAAATTCTCTCTAGAATTTTCAAAATCCATGGCCACATGTTTACAATTTCACATAAAAAAATTCCTAAAATTCCAGTTGAAATTTTTTCAAAGTCCCTTAAAAATTTTCCAATTTTTGTCCCAATTCTTCCCATTCCCATTGAAACTTTTCAAATCCCTCTCAAAATTGTTGAAATTCTCTTGAAGCTTTTAAAATTCTCTCTAGAATTTTCAAAATCCACTTCAACATGTTTACAATTTCACATAAAAAAATGGCTAAAATTCCAGTTGAAATTTTTTCAAAGTCCCTTAAAAATTTTCCAATTTTTGTCCCAATTCTTCCCATTCCCATTGAAACTTTTCAAATCCCTCTCAAAATTGTTGAAAATCTCTTGAAGCTTTTAAAATTCTCTCTAGAATTTTCAAAATCCATGGCCACATGTTTACAATTTCACGTAAAAAATGGCTAAAATTCCAGTTGAAATTTTTTCAAAGTCCCTTAAAAATTTTCCAATTTTTGTCCCAATTCTTCCCATTCCCATTGAAACTTTTCAAATCCCTCTCAAAATTGTTGAAATTCTGTTGAAGCTTTTAAAATTCTCTCTAGAATTTTCAAAATCCATGGCCACATGTTTACAATTTCACGTCAAAAAATGGCTAAAATTCCAGTTGAAATTTTTTCAAAGTCCCTTAAAAATTTTCCAATTTTTGTCCCAATTCTTCCCATTCCCATTGAAACTTTTCAAATCCCTCTCAAAATTGTTGAAATTCTCTTGAAGCTTTTAAAATTCTCTCTAGAATTTTCAAAATCCACTTCAACATGTTTACAATTTCACATAAAAAAATGGCTAAAATTCCAGTTGAAATTTTTTCAAAGTCCCTTAAAAATTTTCCAATTTTTGTCCCAATTCTTCCCATTCCCATTGAAACTTTTCAAATCCCTCTCAAAATTGTTGAAATTCTCTTGAAGCTTTTAAAATTCTCTCTAGAATTTTCAAAATCCATGGCCACATGTTTACAATTTCACGTCAAAAAATTGCTAAAATTCCAGTTGAAATTTTTTCAAAGTCCCTTAAAAATTTTCCAATTTTTGTCCCAATTCTTCCCATTCCCATTGAAAATTTTCAAATCCCTCTCAAAATTGTTGAAATTCTGTTGAAGCTTTTAAAATTCTCTCTAGAATTTTCAAAATCCACTTCAACATGTTTACAATTTCACGTCAAAAAATGGCTAAAATTCCAGTTGAAATTTTTTCAAAGTCCCTGAAAAATTTTCCAATTTTTGTCCCAATTCTTCCCATTCCCATTGAAACTTTTCAAATCCCTCTCAAAATTGTTGAAATTCTCTTGAAGCTTTTAAAATTCTCTCTAGAATTTTCAAAATCCATGGCCACATGTTTACAATTTCACGTCAAAAAATTGCTAAAATTCCAGTTGAAATTTTTTCAAAGTCCCTTAAAAATTTTCCAATTTTTGTCCCAATTCTTCCCATTCCCATTGAAACTTTTCAAATCCCTCTCAAAATTGTTGAAATTCTGTTGAAGCTTTTAAAATTCTCTCTAGAATTTTCAAAATCCATGTCCACATGTTTACAATTTCACGTCAAAAAATGGCTAAAATTCCAGTTGGAATTTTTTCAAAGTTCCTTAAAAATTTTCCAATTTTTGTCCCAATTCTTCCCATTCCCATTGAAACTTTTCAAATCCCTCTCAAAATTGTTGAAATTCTGTTGAAGCTTTAAAAATTCTCTCTAGAATTTTCAAAATCCGTGGCCACATGTTTACAATTTCACGTAACAAAATGGCTAAAATTCCAGTTGAAATTTTTTCAAAGTCCCTTAAAAATTTTCCAATTTTTGTCCCAATTCTTCCCATTCCCATTGAAACTTTTCAAATCCCTCTCAAAATTGTTGAAATTCTGTTGAAGCTTTTAAAATTCTCTCTAGAATTTTCAAAATCCATGTCCACATATTTACAATTTCACATTAAAAAATGGCTAAAATTCCAGTTGAAATTTTTTCAAAGTCCCTTAAAAATTTTCCAATTTTTGTCCCAATTCTTCCCATTCCCATTGAAACTTTTCAAATCCCTCTCAAAATTGTTGAAATTCTGTTGAAGCTTTTAAAATTCTCTCTAGAATTTTCAAAATCCACTTCAACATGTTTACAATTTCACGTAACAAAATGGCTAAAATTCCAGTTGAAATTTTTTCAAAGTCCCTTAAAAATTTTCCAATTTTTGTCCCAATTCTTCCCATTCCCATTGAAACTTTTCAAATCCCTCTCAAAATTGTTGAAATTCTGTTGAAGCTTTTAAAATTCTCTCTAGAATTTTCAAAATCCATGTCCACATGTTTACAATTTCACGTCAAAAAATGGCTAAAATTCCAGTTGAAATTTTTTCAAAGTCCCTTAAAAATTTTCCAATTTTTGTCCCAATTCTTCCCATTCCCATTGAAACTTTTCAAATCCCTCTCAAAATTGTTGAAATTCTGTTGAAGCTTTTAAAATTCTCTCTAGAATTTTCAAAATCCATGTCCACATGTTTACAATTTCACATAAAAAAATGGCTAAAATTCCAGTTGAAATTTTTTCAAAGTCCCTGAAAAATTTTCCAATTTTTGTCCATATTCTTCCCATTCCCATTGAAACTTTTCAAATCCCTCTCAAAATTGTTGAAATTCTGTTGAAGCTTTTAAAATTCTCTCTAGAATTTTCAAAATCCATGTCCACATGTTTACAATTTCACATAAAAAAATGGCTAAAATTCCAGTTGAAATTTTTTCAAAGTCCCTTAAAAATTTTCCAATTTTTGTCCCAATTCTTCCCATTCCCATTGAAACTTTTCAAATCCCTCTCAAAATTGTTGAAATTCTCTTGAAGCTTTTAAAATTCTCTCTAGAATTTTCAAAATCCATGGCCACATGTTTACAATTTCACGTCAAAAAATGGCTAAAATTCCAGTTGAAATTTTTTCAAAGTCCCTTAAAAATTTTCCAATTTTTGTCCCAATTCTTCCCATTCCCATTGAAACTTTTCAAATCCCTCTCAAAATTGTTGAAATTCTCTTGAAGCTTTTAAAATTCTCTCTAGAATTTTCAAAATCCACGTCCACATGTTTACAATTTCACATAAAAAAATTGCTAAAATTCCAGTTGAAATTTTTTCAAAGTCCCTTAAAAATTTTCCAATTTTTGTCCCAATTATTCCCATTCCCATTGAAACCTTTCAAATCCCTCTCAAAATTGTTGAAATTCTCTTGAAGCTTTTAAAATTCTCTCTAGAATTTTCAAAATCCATGGCCACATGTTTACAATTTCACGTCAAAAAATTGCTAAAATTCCAGTTGAAATTTTTTCAAAGTCCCTGAAAAATTTTCCAATTTTTGTCCCAATTCTTCCCATTCCCATTGAAACTTTTCAAATCCCTCTCAAAATTGTTGAAATTCTCTTGAAGCTTTTAAAATTCTCTCTAGAATTTTCAAAATCCACTTCAACATGTTTACAATTTCACGTAAAAAAATTGCTAAAATTCCAGTTGAAATTTTTTCAAAGTCCCTTAAAAATTTTCCAATTTTTGTCCCAATTCTTCCCATTCCCATTGAAACTTTTCAAATCCCTCTCAAAATTGTAGAAATTCTGTTGAAGCTTTTAAAATTCTCTCTAGAATTTTCAAAATCCATGTCCACATGTTTACAATTTCACATAAAAAAATGGCTAAAATTCCAGTTGAAATTTTTTCAAAGTCCCTTAAAAATTTTCCAATTTTTGTCCCAATTCTTCCCATTCCCATTGAAACTTTTCAAATCCCTCTCAAAATTGTAGAAATTCTGTTGAAGCTTTTAAAATTCTCTCTAGAATTTTCAAAATCCACTTCAACATGTTTACAATTTCACATAAAAAAATGGCTAAAATTCCAGTTGAAATTTTTTCAAAGTCCCTGAAAAATTTTCCAATTTTTGTCCCAATTCTTCCCATTCCCATTGAAACTTTTCAAATCCCTCTCAAAATTGTTGAAATTCTGTTGAAGCTTTTAAAATTCTCTCTAGAATTTTCAAAATCCATGGCCACATGTTTACAATTTCACGTCAAAAAATTGCTAAAATTCCAGTTGAAATTTTTTCAAAGTCCCTTAAAAATTTTCCAATTTTTGTCCCAATTCTTCCCATTCCCATTGAAACTTTTCAAATCCCTCTCAAAATTGTAGAAATTCTGTTGAAGCTTTTAAAATTCTCTCTAGAATTTTCAAAATCCACTTCAACATGTTTACAATTTCACGTCAAAAAATGGCTAAAATTCCAGTTGAAATTTTTTCAAAGTCCCTGAAAAATTTTCCAATTTTTGTCCCAATTCTTCCCATTCCCATTGAAACTTTTCAAATCCCTCTCAAAATTGTTGAAATTCTGTTGAAGCTTTTAAAATTCTCTCTAGAATTTTCAAAATCCACTTCAACATGTTTACAATTTCACGTCAAAAAATTGCTAAAATTCCAGTTGAAATTTTTTCAAAGTCCCTGAAAAATTTTCCAATTTTTGTCCCAATTCTTCCCATTCCCATTGAAACTTTTCAAATCCCTCTCAAAATTGTTGAAATTCTCTTGAAGCTTTTAAAATTCTCTCTAGAATTTTCAAAATCCACTTCAACATGTTTACAATTTCACGTCAAAAAATGGCTAAAATTCCAGTTGAAATTTTTTCAAAGTCCCTGAAAAATTTTCCAATTTTTGTCCCAATTCTTCCCATTCCCATTGAAACTTTTCAAATCCCTCTCAAAATTGTTGAAATTCTCTTGAAGCTTTTAAAATTCTCTCTAGAATTTTCAAAATCCACTTCAACATGTTTACAATTTCACGTCAAAAAATGGCTAAAATTCCAGTTGAAATTTTTTCAAAGTCCCTGAAAAATTTTCCAATTTTTGTCCCAATTCTTCCCATTCCCATTGAAACTTTTCAAATCCCTCTCAAAATTGTTGAAATTCTGTTGAAGCTTTTAAAATTCTCTCTAGAATTTTCAAAATCCATGTCCACATGTTTACAATTTCACATAAAAAAATGCTAAAATTCCAGTTGAAATTTTTTCATAGTCCCTTAAAAATTTTCCAATTTTTGTCCCAATTCTTCCCATTCCCATTGAAACTTTTCAAATCCCTCTCAAAATTGTTGAAATTCTGTTGAAGCTTTTAAAATTCTCTCTAGAATTTTCAAAATCCATGGCCACATGTTTACAATTTCACGTAACAAAATGGCTAAAATTCCAGTTGAAATTTTTTCAAAGTCCCTTAAAAATTTTCCAATTTTTGTCCCAATTCTTCCCATTCCCATTGAAACTTTTCAAATCCCTCTCAAAATTGTTGAAATTCTCTTGAAGCTTTTAAAATTCTCTCTAGAATTTTCAAAATCCACTTCAACATGTTTACAATTTCACGTCAAAAAATGGCTAAAATTCCAGTTGAAATTTTTTCAAAGTCCCTTAAAAATTTTCCAATTTTTGTCCCAATTCTTCCCATTCCCATTGAAACTTTTCAAATCCCTCTCAAAATTGTTGAAATTCTGTTGAAGCTTTTAAAATTCTCTCTAGAATTTTCAAAATCCATGTCCACATATTTACAATTTCACGTAAAAAAATGGCTAAAATTCCAGTTGAAATTTTTTCAAAGTCCCTTAAAAATTTTCCAATTTTTGTCCCAATTCTTCCCATTCCCATTGAAACTTTTCAAATCCCTCTCAAAATTGTTGAAATTCTGTTGAAGCTTTTAAAATTCTCTCTAGAATTTTCAAAATCCACTTCAACATGTTTACAATTTCACATAAAAAAATGGCTAAAATTCCAGTTGAAATTTTTTCAAAGTCCCTTAAAAATTTTCCAATTTTTGTCCCAATTCTTCCCATTCCCATTGAAACTTTTCAAATCCCTCTCAAAATTGTTGAAAATCTCTTGAAGCTTTTAAAATTCTCTCTAGAATTTTCAAAATCCATGGCCACATGTTTACAATTTCACGTCAAAAAATGGCTAAAATTCCAGTTGAAATTTTTTCAAAGTCCCTGAAAAATTTTCCAATTTTTGTCCCAATTCTTCCCATTCCCATTGAAACTTTTCAAATCCCTCTCAAAATTGTTGAAATTCTCTTGAAGCTTTTAAAATTCTCTCTAGAATTTTCAAAATCCATGGCCACATGTTTACAATTTCACATAAAAAAATGCTAAAATTCCAGTTGAAATTTTTTCAAAGTCCCTTAAAAATTTTCCAATTTTTGTCCCAATTCTTCCCATTCCCATTGAAACTTTTCAAATCCCTCTCAAAATTGTAGAAATTCTGTTGAAGCTTTTAAAATTCTCTCTAGAATTTTCAAAATCCATGGCCACATGTTTACAATTTCACGTCAAAAAATTGCTAAAATTCCAGTTGGAATTTTTTCAAAGTCCCTTAAAAATTTTCCAATTTTTGTCCCAATTCTTCCCATTCCCATTGAAACTTTTCAAATCCCTCTCAAAATTGTTGAAATTCTCTTGAAGCTTTTAAAATTCTCTCTAGAATTTTCAAAATCCACTTCAACATGTTTACAATTTCACGTAACAAAATGGCTAAAATTCCAGTTGAAATTTTTTCAAAGTCCCTTAAAAATTTTCCAATTTTTGTCCCAATTCTTCCCATTCCCATTGAAACTTTTCAAATCCCTCTCAAAATTGTTGAAATTCTGTTGAAGCTTTTAAAATTCTCTCTAGAATTTTCAAAATCCATGGCCACATGTTTACAATTTCACGTCAAAAAATGGCTAAAATTCCAGTTGAAATTTTTTCAAAGTCCCTTAAAAATTTTCCAATTTTTGTCCCAATTCTTCCCATTCCCATTGAAACTTTTCAAATCCCTCTCAAAATTGTTGAAATTCTCTTGAAGCTTTTAAAATTCTCTCTAGAATTTTCAAAATCCATGTCCACATGTTTACAATTTCACGTAACAAAATGGCTAAAATTCCAGTTGAAATTTTTTCAAAGTCCCTTAAAAATTTTCCAATTTTTGTCCCAATTCTTCCCATTCCCATTGAAACTTTTCAAATCCCTCTCAAAATTGTTGAAATTCTCTTGAAGCTTTTAAAATTCTCTCTAGAATTTTCAAAATCCATGTCCACATGTTTACAATTTCACGTAACAAAATGGCTAAAATTCCAGTTGAAATTTTTTCAAAGTCCCTTAAAAATTTTCCAATTTTTGTCCCAATTCTTCCCATTCCCATTGAAACTTTTCAAATCCCTCTCAAAATTGTTGAAATTCTGTTGAAGCTTTTAAAATTCTCTCTAGAATTTTCAAAATCCATGGCCACATGTTTACAATTTCACGTCAAAAAATTGCTAAAATTCCAGTTGAAATTTTTTCAAAGTCCCTTAAAAATTTTCCAATTTTTGTCCCAATTCTTCCCATTCCCATTGAAACTTTTCAAATCCCTCTCAAAATTGTTGAAATTCTCTTGAAGCTTTTAAAATTCTCTCTAGAATTTTCAAAATCCACTTCAACATGTTTACAATTTCACGTCAAAAAATGGCTAAAATTCCAGTTGAAATTTTTTCAAAGTCCCTTAAAAATTTTCCAATTTTTGTCCCAATTCTTCCCATTCCCATTGAAACTTTTCAAATCCCTCTCAAAATTGTAGAAATTCTGTTGAAGCTTTTAAAATTCTCTCTAGAATTTTCAAAATCCATGGCCACATGTTTACAATTTCACGTCAAAAAATGGCTAAAATTCCAGTTGAAATTTTTTCAAAGTCCCTTAAAAATTTTCCAATTTTTGTCCCAATTCTTCCCATTCCCATTGAAACTTTTCAAATCCCTCTCAAAATTGTTGAAATTCTCTTGAAGCTTTTAAAATTCTCTCTAGAATTTTCAAAATCCACTTCAACATGTTTACAATTTCACGTCAAAAAATTGCTAAAATTCCAGTTGAAATTTTTTCAAAGTCCCTGAAAAATTTTCCAATTTTTGTCCCAATTCTTCCCATTCCCATTGAAACTTTTCAAATCCCTCTCAAAATTGTAGAAATTCTGTTGAAGCTTTTAAAATTCTCTCTAGAATTTTCAAAATCCACTTCAACATGTTTACAATTTCACGTCAAAAAATGGCTAAAATTCCAGTTGAAATTTTTTCAAAGTCCCTGAAAAATTTTCCAATTTTTGTCCCAATTCTTCCCATTCCCATTGAAACTTTTCAAATCCCTCTCAAAATTGTTGAAATTCTCTTGAAGCTTTTAAAATTCTCTCTAGAATTTTCAAAATCCATGGCCACATGTTTACAATTTCACATAAAAAAATGCTAAAATTCCAGTTGAAATTTTTTCAAAGTCCCTTAAAAATTTTCCAATTTTTGTCCCAATTCTTCCCATTCCCATTGAAACTTTTCAAATCCCTCTCAAAATTGTAGAAATTCTGTTGAAGCTTTTAAAATTCTCTCTAGAATTTTCAAAATCCATGGCCACATGTTTACAATTTCACGTCAAAAAATTGCTAAAATTCCAGTTGGAATTTTTTCAAAGTCCCTTAAAAATTTTCCAATTTTTGTCCCAATTCTTCCCATTCCCATTGAAACTTTTCAAATCCCTCTCAAAATTGTTGAAATTCTCTTGAAGCTTTTAAAATTCTCTCTAGAATTTTCAAAATCCACTTCAACATGTTTACAATTTCACGTCAAAAAATTGCTAAAATTCCAGTTGAAATTTTTTCAAAGTCCCTGAAAAATTTTCCAATTTTTGTCCCAATTCTTCCCATTCCCATTGAAACTTTTCAAATCCCTCTCAAAATTGTAGAAATTCTGTTGAAGCTTTTAAAATTCTCTCTAGAATTTTCAAAATCCACTTCAACATGTTTACAATTTCACGTCAAAAAATGGCTAAAATTCCAGTTGAAATTTTTTCAAAGTCCCTGAAAAATTTTCCAATTTTTGTCCCAATTCTTCCCATTCCCATTGAAACTTTTCAAATCCCTCTCAAAATTGTTGAAATTCTCTTGAAGCTTTTAAAATTCTCTCTAGAATTTTCAAAATCCATGGCCACATGTTTACAATTTCACATAAAAAAATGCTAAAATTCCAGTTGAAATTTTTTCAAAGTCCCTTAAAAATTTTCCAATTTTTGTCCCAATTCTTCCCATTCCCATTGAAACTTTTCAAATCCCTCTCAAAATTGTAGAAATTCTGTTGAAGCTTTTAAAATTCTCTCTAGAATTTTCAAAATCCATGGCCACATGTTTACAATTTCACGTCAAAAAATTGCTAAAATTCCAGTTGGAATTTTTTCAAAGTCCCTTAAAAATTTTCCAATTTTTGTCCCAATTCTTCCCATTCCCATTGAAACTTTTCAAATCCCTCTCAAAATTGTTGAAATTCTCTTGAAGCTTTTAAAATTCTCTCTAGAATTTTCAAAATCCACTTCAACATGTTTACAATTTCACGTAACAAAATGGCTAAAATTCCAGTTGAAATTTTTTCAAAGTCCCTTAAAAATTTTCCAATTTTTGTCCCAATTCTTCCCATTCCCATTGAAACTTTTCAAATCCCTCTCAAAATTGTTGAAATTCTGTTGAAGCTTTTAAAATTCTCTCTAGAATTTTCAAAATCCATGGCCACATGTTTACAATTTCACGTCAAAAAATGGCTAAAATTCCAGTTGAAATTTTTTCAAAGTCCCTTAAAAATTTTCCAATTTTTGTCCCAATTCTTCCCATTCCCATTGAAACTTTTCAAATCCCTCTCAAAATTGTTGAAATTCTGTTGAAGCTTTTAAAATTCTCTCTAGAATTTTCAAAATCCATGGCCACATGTTTACAATTTCACGTCAAAAAATGGCTAAAATTCCAGTTGAAATTTTTTCAAAGTCCCTTAAAAATTTTCCAATTTTTGTCCCAATTCTTCCCATTCCCATTGAAACTTTTCAAATCCCTCTCAAAATTGTTGAAATTCTGTTGAAGCTTTTAAAATTCTCTCTAGAATTTTCAAAATCCATGGCCACATGTTTACAATTTCACATAAAAAAATGGCTAAAATTCCAGTTGAAATTTTTTCAAAGTCCCTTAAAAATTTTCCAATTTTTGTCCCAATTCTTCCCATTCCCATTGAAACTTTTCAAATCCCTCTCAAAATTGTTGAAATTCTCTTGAAGCTTTTAAAATTCTCTCTAGAATTTTCAAAATCCATGTCCACATGTTTACAATTTCACGTAACAAAATGGCTAAAATTCCAGTTGAAATTTTTTCAAAGTCCCTTAAAAATTTTCCAATTTTTGTCCCAATTCTTCCCATTCCCATTGAAACTTTTCAAATCCCTCTCAAAATTGTTGAAATTCTGTTGAAGCTTTTAAAATTCTCTCTAGAATTTTCAAAATCCATGGCCACATGTTTACAATTTCACGTCAAAAAATTGCTAAAATTCCAGTTGAAATTTTTTCAAAGTCCCTTAAAAATTTTCCAATTTTTGTCCCAATTCTTCCCATTCCCATTGAAACTTTTCAAATCCCTCTCAAAATTGTTGAAATTCTCTTGAAGCTTTTAAAATTCTCTCTAGAATTTTCAAAATCCACTTCAACATGTTTACAATTTCACGTCAAAAAATGGCTAAAATTCCAGTTGAAATTTTTTCAAAGTCCCTTAAAAATTTTCCAATTTTTGTCCCAATTCTTCCCATTCCCATTGAAACTTTTCAAATCCCTCTCAAAATTGTAGAAATTCTGTTGAAGCTTTTAAAATTCTCTCTAGAATTTTCAAAATCCATGGCCACATGTTTACAATTTCACGTCAAAAAATGGCTAAAATTCCAGTTGAAATTTTTTCAAAGTCCCTTAAAAATTTTCCAATTTTTGTCCCAATTCTTCCCATTCCCATTGAAACTTTTCAAATCCCTCTCAAAATTGTTGAAATTCTCTTGAAGCTTTTAAAATTCTCTCTAGAATTTTCAAAATCCACTTCAACATGTTTACAATTTCACGTCAAAAAATTGCTAAAATTCCAGTTGAAATTTTTTCAAAGTCCCTGAAAAATTTTCCAATTTTTGTCCCAATTCTTCCCATTCCCATTGAAACTTTTCAAATCCCTCTCAAAATTGTAGAAATTCTGTTGAAGCTTTTAAAATTCTCTCTAGAATTTTCAAAATCCACTTCAACATGTTTACAATTTCACGTCAAAAAATGGCTAAAATTCCAGTTGAAATTTTTTCAAAGTCCCTGAAAAATTTTCCAATTTTTGTCCCAATTCTTCCCATTCCCATTGAAACTTTTCAAATCCCTCTCAAAATTGTTGAAATTCTCTTGAAGCTTTTAAAATTCTCTCTAGAATTTTCAAAATCCATGGCCACATGTTTACAATTTCACATAAAAAAATGCTAAAATTCCAGTTGAAATTTTTTCAAAGTCCCTGAAAAATTTTCCAATTTTTGTCCCAATTCTTCCCATTCCCATTGAAACTTTTCAAATCCCTCTCAAAATTGTAGAAATTCTGTTGAAGCTTTTAAAATTCTCTCTAGAATTTTCAAAATCCATGGCCACATGTTTACAATTTCACGTCAAAAAATTGCTAAAATTCCAGTTGGAATTTTTTCAAAGTCCCTTAAAAATTTTCCAATTTTTGTCCCAATTCTTCCCATTCCCATTGAAACTTTTCAAATCCCTCTCAAAATTGTTGAAATTCTCTTGAAGCTTTTAAAATTCTCTCTAGAATTTTCAAAATCCACTTCAACATGTTTACAATTTCACGTCAAAAAATTGCTAAAATTCCAGTTGAAATTTTTTCAAAGTCCCTGAAAAATTTTCCAATTTTTGTCCCAATTCTTCCCATTCCCATTGAAACTTTTCAAATCCCTCTCAAAATTGTAGAAATTCTGTTGAAGCTTTTAAAATTCTCTCTAGAATTTTCAAAATCCACTTCAACATGTTTACAATTTCACGTCAAAAAATGGCTAAAATTCCAGTTGAAATTTTTTCAAAGTCCCTGAAAAATTTTCCAATTTTTGTCCCAATTCTTCCCATTCCCATTGAAACTTTTCAAATCCCTCTCAAAATTGTTGAAATTCTCTTGAAGCTTTTAAAATTCTCTCTAGAATTTTCAAAATCCATGGCCACATGTTTACAATTTCACATAAAAAAATGCTAAAATTCCAGTTGAAATTTTTTCAAAGTCCCTGAAAAATTTTCCAATTTTTGTCCCAATTCTTCCCATTCCCATTGAAACTTTTCAAATCCCTCTCAAAATTGTAGAAATTCTGTTGAAGCTTTTAAAATTCTCTCTAGAATTTTCAAAATCCATGGCCACATGTTTACAATTTCACGTCAAAAAATTGCTAAAATTCCAGTTGGAATTTTTTCAAAGTCCCTTAAAAATTTTCCAATTTTTGTCCCAATTCTTCCCATTCCCATTGAAACTTTTCAAATCCCTCTCAAAATTGTTGAAATTCTCTTGAAGCTTTTAAAATTCTCTCTAGAATTTTCAAAATCCACTTCAACATGTTTACAATTTCACGTCAAAAAATTGCTAAAATTCCAGTTGAAATTTTTTCAAAGTCCCTGAAAAATTTTCCAATTTTTGTCCCAATTCTTCCCATTCCCATTGAAACTTTTCAAATCCCTCTCAAAATTGTAGAAATTCTGTTGAAGCTTTTAAAATTCTCTCTAGAATTTTCAAAATCCACTTCAACATGTTTACAATTTCACGTCAAAAAATGGCTAAAATTCCAGTTGAAATTTTTTCAAAGTCCCTGAAAAATTTTCCAATTTTTGTCCCAATTCTTCCCATTCCCATTGAAACTTTTCAAATCCCTCTCAAAATTGTTGAAATTCTCTTGAAGCTTTTAAAATTCTCTCTAGAATTTTCAAAATCCATGGCCACATGTTTACAATTTCACATAAAAAAATGCTAAAATTCCAGTTGAAATTTTTTCAAAGTCCCTTAAAAATTTTCCAATTTTTGTCCCAATTCTTCCCATTCCCATTGAAACTTTTCAAATCCCTCTCAAAATTGTAGAAATTCTGTTGAAGCTTTTAAAATTCTCTCTAGAATTTTCAAAATCCATGGCCACATGTTTACAATTTCACGTCAAAAAATTGCTAAAATTCCAGTTGGAATTTTTTCAAAGTCCCTTAAAAATTTTCCAATTTTTGTCCCAATTCTTCCCATTCCCATTGAAACTTTTCAAATCCCTCTCAAAATTGTTGAAATTCTCTTGAAGCTTTTAAAATTCTCTCTAGAATTTTCAAAATCCACTTCAACATGTTTACAATTTCACGTAACAAAATGGCTAAAATTCCAGTTGAAATTTTTTCAAAGTCCCTTAAAAATTTTCCAATTTTTGTCCCAATTCTTCCCATTCCCATTGAAACTTTTCAAATCCCTCTCAAAATTGTTGAAATTCTGTTGAAGCTTTTAAAATTCTCTCTAGAATTTTCAAAATCCATGGCCACATGTTTACAATTTCACGTCAAAAAATGGCTAAAATTCCAGTTGAAATTTTTTCAAAGTCCCTTAAAAATTTTCCAATTTTTGTCCCAATTCTTCCCATTCCCATTGAAACTTTTCAAATCCCTCTCAAAATTGTTGAAATTCTGTTGAAGCTTTTAAAATTCTCTCTAGAATTTTCAAAATCCATGGCCACATGTTTACAATTTCACGTCAAAAAATGGCTAAAATTCCAGTTGAAATTTTTTCAAAGTCCCTTAAAAATTTTCCAATTTTTGTCCCAATTCTTCCCATTCCCATTGAAACTTTTCAAATCCCTCTCAAAATTGTTGAAATTCTGTTGAAGCTTTTAAAATTCTCTCTAGAATTTTCAAAATCCATGGCCACATGTTTACAATTTCACATAAAAAAATGGCTAAAATTCCAGTTGAAATTTTTTCAAAGTCCCTTAAAAATTTTCCAATTTTTGTCCCAATTCTTCCCATTCCCATTGAAACTTTTCAAATCCCTCTCAAAATTGTTGAAATTCTCTTGAAGCTTTTAAAATTCTCTCTAGAATTTTCAAAATCCATGTCCACATGTTTACAATTTCACGTAACAAAATGGCTAAAATTCCAGTTGAAATTTTTTCAAAGTCCCTTAAAAATTTTCCAATTTTTGTCCCAATTCTTCCCATTCCCATTGAAACTTTTCAAATCCCTCTCAAAATTGTTGAAATTCTGTTGAAGCTTTTAAAATTCTCTCTAGAATTTTCAAAATCCATGGCCACATGTTTACAATTTCACGTCAAAAAATGGCTAAAATTCCAGTTGAAATTTTTTCAAAGTCCCTTAAAAATTTTCCAATTTTTGTCCCAATTCTTCCCATTCCCATTGAAACTTTTCAAATCCCTCTCAAAATCGTTGAAATTCTGTTGAAGCTTTTAAAATTCTCTCTAGAATTTTCAAAATCCATGTCCACATATTTACAATTTCACGTCAAAAAATGGCTAAAATTCCAGTTGAAATTTTTTCAAAGTCCCTTAAAAATTTTCCAATTTTTGTCCCAATTCTTCCCATTCCCATTGAAACTTTTCAAATCCCTCTCAAAATTGTTGAAATTCTGTTGAAGCTTTTAAAATTCTCTCTAGAATTTTCAAAATCCACTTCAACATGTTTACAATTTCACGTAACAAAATGGCTAAAATTCTAGTTGAAATTTTTTCAAAGTCCCTTAAAAATTTTCCAATTTTTGTCCCAATTCTTCCCATTCCCATTGAAACTTTTCAAATCCCTCTCAAAATTGTTGAAATTCTCTTGAAGCTTTTAAAATTCTCTCTAGAATTTTCAAAATCCATGGCCACATGTTTACAATTTCACATAAAAAAATGCTAAAATTCCAGTTGAAATTTTTTCAAAGTCCCTGAAAAATTTTCCAATTTTTGTCCCAATTCTTCCCATTCCCATTGAAACTTTTCAAATCCCTCTCAAAAGTGTTGAAATTCTGTTGAAGCTTTTAAAATTCTCTCTAGAATTTTCAAAATCCATGGCCACATGTTTACAATTTCACGTCAAAAAATTGCTAAAATTCCAGTTGGAATTTTTTCAAAGTCCCTTAAAAATTTTCCAATTTTTGTCCCAATTCTTCCCATTCCCATTTAAACTTTTCAAATCCCTCTCAAAATTGTTGAAATTCTCTTGAAGCTTTTAAAATTCTCTCTAGAATTTTCAAAATCCACTTCAACATGTTTACAATTTCACGTAACAAAATGGCTAAAATTCCAGTTGAAATTTTTTCAAAGTCCCTTTAAAAATTTTCCAATTTTTGTCCCAGTTCTTCCCATTCCCATTGAAACTTTTCAAATCCCTCTCAAAATTGTTGAAATTCTCTTGAAGCTTTTAAAATTCTCTCTAGAATTTTCAAAATCCATGTCCACATATTTACAATTTCACATTAAAAAATGGCTAAAATTCCAGTTGGAATTTTTTCAAAGTCCCTTAAAAATTTTCCAATTTTTGTCCCAATTCTTCCCATTCCCATTGAAACTTTTCAAATCCCTCTCAAAATTGTTGAAATTCTGTTGAAGCTTTTAAAATTCTCTCTAGAATTTTCAAAATCCACTTCAACATGTTTACAATTTCACATAAAAAAATGGCTAAAATTCCAGTTGAAATTTTTTCAAAGTCCCTTAAAAATTTTCCAATTTTTGTCCCAATTCTTCCCATTCCCATTGAAACTTTTCAAATCCCTCTCAAAATTGTTGAAATTCTGTTGAAGCTTTTAAAATTCTCTCTAGAATTTTCAAAATCCATGGCCACATGTTTACAATTTCACGTCAAAAAATGGCTAAAATTCCAGTTGAAATTTTTTCAAAGTCCCTTAAAAATTTTCCAATTTTTGTCCCAATTCTTCCCATTCCCATTGAAACTTTTCAAATCCCTCTCAAAATTGTAGAAATTCTGTTGAAGCTTTTAAAATTCTCTCTAGAATTTTCAAAATCCATGTCCACATGTTTACAATTTCACATAAAAAAATGGCTAAAATTCCAGTTGAAATTTTTTCAAAGTCCCTTAAAAATTTTCCAATTTTTGTACCAATTCTTCCCATTCCCATTGAAACTTTTCAAATCGCTCTCAAAATTGTTGAAATTCTCTTGAAGCTTTTAAAATTCTCTCTAGAATTTTCAAAATCCACTTCAACATGTTTACAATTTCACGTCAAAAAATGACTAAAATTCCAGTTGAAATTTTTTCAAAGTCCCTGAAAAATTTTCCAATTTTTGTCCCAATTCTTCCCATTCCCATTGAAACTTTTCAAATCCCTCTCAAAATTGTTGAAATTCTCTTGAAGCTTTTAAAATTCTCTCTAGAATTTTCAAAATCCATGTCCACATGTTTACAATTTCACGACAAAAAATTGCTAAAATTCCAGTTGAAATTTTTTCAAAGTCCCTTAAAAATTTTCCAATTTCTGTCCCAATTCTTCCCATTCCCATTGAAACTTTTCAAATCCCTCTCAAAATTGTTGAAATTCTGTTGAAGCTTTTAAAATTCTCTCTAGAATTTTCAAAATCCATGGCCACATGTTTACAATTTCACGTCAAAAAATGGCTAAAATTCCAGTTGGAATTTTTTCAAAGTCCCTTAAAAATTTTCCAATTTTTGTCCCAATTCTTCCCATTCCCATTGAAACTTTTCAAATCCCTCTCAAAATTGTTGAAATTCTCTTGAAGCTTTTAAAATTCTCTCTAGAACTTTCAAAATCCGTGGCCACATGTTTACAATTTCACGTCAAAAAATGGCTAAAATTCCAGTTGAAATTTTTTCAAAGTCCCTTAAAAATTTTCCAATTTTTGTCCCAATTCTTCCCATTCCCATTGAAACTTTTCAAATCCCTCTCAAAATTGTTGAAATTCTCTTGAAGCTTTTAAAATTCTCTCTAGAATTTTCAAAATCCATGTCCACATATTTACAATTTCACATAAAAAAATGGCTAAAATTCCAGTTGGAATTTTTTCAAAGTCCCTTAAAAATTTTCCAATTTTTGTCCCAATTCTTCCCATTCCCATTGAAACTTTTCAAATCCCTCTCAAAATTGTTGAAATTCTGTTGAAGCTTTTAAAATTCTCTCTAGAATTTTCAAAATCCACTTCAACATGTTTACAATTTCACGTAACAAAATGGCTAAAATTCCAGTTGAAATTTTTTCAAAGTCCCTTAAAAATTTTCCAATTTTTGTCCCAATTCTTCCCATTCCCATTGAAACTTTTCAAATCCCTCTCAAAATTGTTGAAATTCTGTTGAAGCTTTTAAAATTCTCTCTAGAATTTTCAAAATCCATGGCCACATGTTTACAATTTCACATAAAAAAATGGCTAAAATTCCAGTTGAAATTTTTTCAAAGTCCCTGAAAAATTTTCCAATTTTTGTCCCAATTCTTCCCATTCCCATTGAAACTTTTCAAATCCCTCTCAAAATTGTTGAAATTCTCTTGAAGCTTTTAAAATTCTCTCTAGAATTTTCAAAATCCATGTCCACATGTTTACAATTTCACATAAAAAAATGGCTAAAATTCCAGTTGAAATTTTTTCAAAGTCCCTTAAAAATTTTCCAATTTTTGTCCCAATTCTTCCCATTCCCATTGAAACTTTTCAAATCCCTCTCAAAATTGTTGAAATTCTGTTGAAGCTTTTAAAATTCTCTCTAGAATTTTCAATATCCATGTCCACATGTTTACAATTTCACGTCAAAAAATGGCTAAAATTCCAGTTGAAATTTTTTCAAAGTCCCTTAAAAATTTTCCAATTTTTGTCCCAATTCTTCCCATTCCCATTGAAACTTTTCAAATCCCTCTCAAAATTGTTGAAATTCTCTTGAAGCTTTTAAAATTCTCTCTAGAATTTTCAAAATCCATGGCCACATGTTTACAATTTCACATAAAAAAATGGCTAAAATTCCAGTTGAAATTTTTTCAAAGTCCCTTAAAAATTTTCCAATTTTTGTCCCAATTCTTCCCATTCCCATTGAAACTTTTCAAATCCCTCTCAAAATTGTTGAAATTCTGTTGAAGCTTTTAAAATTCTCTCTAGAATTTTCAAAATCCATGGCCACATGTTTACAATTTCACGTAACAAAATGGCTAAAATTCCAGTTGAAATTTTTTCAAAGTCCCTTAAAAATTTTCCAATTTTTGTCCCAATTCTTCCCATTCCCATTGAAACTTTTCAAATCCCTCTCAAAATTGTTGAAATTCTGTTGAAGCTTTTAAAATTCTCTCTAGAATTTTCAAAATCCATGTCCACATGTTTACAATTTCACATAAAAAAATGGCTAAAATTCCAGTTGAAATTTTTTCAAAGTCCCTTAAAAATTTTCCAATTTTTGTCCCAATTCTTCCCATTCCCATTGAAACTTTTCAAATCCCTCTCAAAATTGTTGAAATTCTGTTGAAGCTTTTAAAATTCTCTCTAGAATTTTCAATATCCATGTCCACATGTTTACAATTTCACGTCAAAAAATGGCTAAAATTCCAGTTGAAATTTTTTCAAAGTCCCTTAAAAATTTTCCAATTTTTGTCCCAATTCTTCCCATTCCCATTGAAACTTTTCAAATCCCTCTCAAAATTGTTGAAATTCTCTTGAAGCTTTTAAAATTCTCTCTAGAATTTTCAAAATCCATGGCCACATGTTTACAATTTCACATAAAAAAATGGCTAAAATTCCAGTTGAAATTTTTTCAAAGTCCCTTAAAAATTTTCCAATTTTTGTCCCAATTCTTCCCATTCCCATTGAAACTTTTCAAATCCCTCTCAAAATTGTTGAAATTCTCTTGAAGCTTTTAAAATTCTCTCTAGAATTTTCAAAATCCATGTCCACATGTTTACAATTTCACGTCAAAAAATGGCTAAAATTCCAGTTGAAATTTTTTCAAAGTCCCTTAAAAATTTTCCAATTTTTGTCCCAATTCTTCCCATTCCCATTGAAACTTTTCAAATCCCTCTCAAAATTGTTGAAATTCTGTTGAAGCTTTTAAAATTCTCTCTAGAATTTTCAAAATCCATGTCCACATGTTTACAATTTCACATAAAAAAATGGCTAAAATTCCAGTTGAAATTTTTTCAAAGTCCCTTAAAAATTTTCCAATTTTTGTCCCAATTCTTCCCATTCCCATTGAAACTTTTCAAATCCCTCTCAAAATTGTAGAAATTCTGTTGAAGCTTTTAAAATTCTCTCTAGAATTTTCAAAATCCACTTCAACATGTTTACAATTTCACGTCAAAAAATGGCTAAAATTCCAGTTGAAATTTTTTCAAAGTCCCAAAAAATTTTCCAATTTTTGTCCCAATTCTTCCCATTCCCATTGAAACTTTTCAAATCCCTCTCAAAATTGTTGAAATTCTCTTGAAGCTTTTAAAATTCTCTCTAGAATTTTCAAAATCCATGGCCACATGTTTACAATTTCACGTCAAAAAATGGCTAAAATTCCAGTTGAAATTTTTTCAAAGTCCCTTAAAAATTTTCCAATTTTTGTCCCAATTCTTCCCATTCCCATTGAAACTTTTCAAATCCCTCTCAAAATTGTTGAAATTCTGTTGAAGCTTTTAAAATTCTCTCTAGAATTTTCAAAATCCACTTCAACATGTTTACAATTTCACGTCAAAAAATGGCTAAAATTCCAGTTGAAATTTTTTCAAAGTCCCTTAAAAATTTTCCAATTTTTGTCCCAATTCTTCCCATTCCCATTGAAACTTTTCAAATCCCTCTCAAAATTGTTGAAATTCTGTTGAAGCTTTTAAAATTCTCTCTAGAATTTTCAAAATCCATGGCCACATGTTTACAATTTCACGTCAAAAAATTGCTAAAATTCCAGTTGAAATTTTTTCAAAGTCCCTTAAAAATTTTCCAATTTTTGTCCCAATTCTTCCCATTCCCATTGAAAATTTTCAAATCCCTCTCAAAATTGTTGAAATTCTGTTGAAGCTTTTAAAATTCTCTCTAGAATTTTCAAAATCCACTTCAACATGTTTACAATTTCACGTCAAAAAATGGCTAAAATTCCAGTTGAAATTTTTTCAAAGTCCCTGAAAAATTTTCCAATTTTTGTCCCAATTCTTCCCATTCCCATTGAAACTTTTCAAATCCCTCTCAAAATTGTTGAAATTCTGTTGAAGCTTTTAAAATTCTCTCTAGAATTTTCAAAATCCATGGCCACATGTTTACAATTTCACGTCAAAAAATTGCTAAAATTCCAGTTGAAATTTTTTCAAAGTCCCTTAAAAATTTTCCAATTTCTGTCCCAATTCTTCCCATTCCCATTGAAACTTTTCAAATCCCTCTCAAAATTGTTGAAATTCTGTTGAAGCTTTTAAAATTCTCTCTAGAATTTTCAAAATCCATGGCCACATGTTTACAATTTCACGTCAAAAAATGGCTAAAATTCCAGTTGGAATTTTTTCAAAGTCCCTTAAAAATTTTCCAATTTTTGTCCCAATTCTTCCCATTCCCATTGAAACTTTTCAAATCCCTCTCAAAATTGTTGAAATTCTCTTGAAGCTTTTAAAATTCTCTCTAGAATTTTCAAAATCCATGTCCACATGTTTACAATTTCACGTCAAAAAATGGCTAAAATTCCAGTTGAAATTTTTTCAAAGTCCCTTAAAAATTTTCCAATTTTTGTCCCAATTCTTCCCATTCCCATTGAAACTTTTCAAATCCCTCTCAAAATTGTTGAAATTCTGTCGAAGCTTTTAAAATTCTCTCTAGAATTTTCAAAATCCATGGCCACATGTTTACAATTTCACGTAACAAAATGGCTAAAATTCCAGTTGAAATTTTTTCAAAGTCCCTTAAAAATTTTCCAATTTTTGTCCCAATTCTTCCCATTCCCATTGAAACTTTTCAAATCCCTCTCAAAATTGTTGAAATTCTCTTGAAGCTTTTAAAATTCTCTCTAGAATTTTCAAAATCCATGTCCACATATTTACAATTTCACATTAAAAAATGGCTAAAATTCCAGTTGGAATTTTTTCAAAGTCCCTTCAAAATTTTCCAATTTTTGTCCCAATTCTTCCCATTCCCATTGAAACTTTTCAAATCCCTCTCAAAATTGTTGAAATTCTGTTGAAGCTTTTAAAATTCTCTCTAGAATTTTCAAAATCCATGGCCACATGTTTACAATTTCACGTAACAAAATGGCTAAAATTCCAGTTGAAATTTTTTCAAAGTCCCTTAAAAATTTTCCAATTTTTGTCCCAATTCTTCCCATTCCCATTGAAACTTTTCAAATCCCTCTCAAAATTGTTGAAATTCTGTTGAAGCTTTTAAAATTCTCTCTAGAATTTTCAAAATCCATGTCCACATGTTTACAATTTCACGTCAAAAAATGGCTAAAATTCCAGTTGAAATTTTTTCAAAGTCCCTTAAAAATTTTCCAATTTTTGTCCCAATTCTTCCCATTCCCATTGAAACTTTTCAAATCCCTCTCAAAATTGTTGAAATTCTGTTGAAGCTTTTAAAATTCTCTCTAGAATTTTCAAAATCCATGGCCACATGTTTACAATTTCACATTAAAAAATGGCTAAAATTCCAGTTGAAATTTTTTCAAAGTCCCTTAAAAATTTTCCAATTTTTGTCCCAATTCTTCCCATTCCCATTGAAACTTTTCAAATCCCTCTCAAAATTGTAGAAATTCTGTTGAAGCTTTTAAAATTCTCTCTAGAATTTTCAAAATCCATGGCCACATGTTTACAATTTCACGTCAAAAAATGGCTAAAATTCCAGTTGAAATTTTTTCAAAGTCCCTTAAAAATTTTCCAATTTTTGTCCCAATTCTTCCCATTCCCATTGAAACTTTTCAAATCCCTCTCAAAATTGTTGAAATTCTGTTGAAGCTTTTAAAATTCTCTCTAGAATTTTCAAAATCCATGGCCACATGTTTACAATTTCACGTCAAAAAATGGCTAAAATTCCAGTTGAAATTTTTTCAAAGTCCCTTAAAAATTTTCCAATTTTTGTCCCAATTCTTCCCATTCCCATTGAAACTTTTCAAATCCCTCTCAAAATTGTTGAAATTCTGTTGAAGCTTTTAAAATTCTCTCTAGAATTTTCAAAATCCATGGCCACATGTTTACAATTTCACATAAAAAAATGGCTAAAATTCCAGTTGAAATTTTTTCAAAGTCCCTTAAAAATTTTCCAATTTTTGTCCCAATTCTTCCCATTCCCATTGAAACTTTTCAAATCCCTCTCAAAATTGTTGAAATTCTGTTGAAGCTTTTAAAATTCTCTCTAGAATTTTCAAAATCCATGGCCACATGTTTACAATTTCACGTCAAAAAATGGCTAAAATTCCAGTTGAAATTTTTTCAAAGTCCCTTAAAAATTTTCCAATTTTTGTCCCAATTCTTCCCATTCCCATTGAAACTTTTCAAATCCCTCTCAAAATTGTAGAAATTCTGTTGAAGCTTTTAAAATTCTCTCTAGAATTTTCAAAATCCATGTCCACATGTTTACAATTTCACATAAAAAAATGGCTAAAATTCCAGTTGAAATTTTTTCAAAGTCCCTTAAAAATTTTCCAATTTTTGTACCAATTCTTCCCATTCCCATTGAAACTTTTCAAATCGCTCTCAAAATTGTTGAAATTCTCTTGAAGCTTTTAAAATTCTCTCTAGAATTTTCAAAATCCACTTCAACATGTTTACAATTTCACGTCAAAAAATGGCTAAAATTCCCGTTGAAATTTTTTCAAAGTCCCTTAAAAATTTTCCAATTTTTGTCCCAATTCTTCCCATTCCCATTGAAACTTTTCAAATCCCTCTCAAAATTGTAGAAATTCTGTTGAAGCTTTTAAAATTCTCTCTAGAATTTTCAAAATCCATGGCCACATGTTTACAATTTCACGTCAAAAAATTGCTAAAATTCCAGTTGAAATTTTTTCAAAGTCCCTTAAAAATTTTCCAATTTTTGTCCCAATTCTTCCCATTCCCATTGAAACTTTTCAAATCCCTCTCAACATTGTTGAAATTCTGTTGAAGCTTTTAAAATTCTCTCTAGAATTTTCAAAATCCACTTCAACATGTTTACAATTTCACGTCAAAAAATGACTAAAATTCCAGTTGAAATTTTTTCAAAGTCCCTGAAAAATTTTCCAATTTTTGTCCCAATTCTTCCCATTCCCATTGAAACTTTTCAAATCCCTCTCAAAATTGTTGAAATTCTCTTGAAGCTTTTAAAATTCTCTCTAGAATTTTCAAAATCCATGTCCACATGTTTACAATTTCACGACAAAAAATTGCTAAAATTCCAGTTGAAATTTTTTCAAAGTCCCTTAAAAATTTTCCAATTTCTGTCCCAATTCTTCCCATTCCCATTGAAACTTTTCAAATCCCTCTCAAAATTGTTGAAATTCTGTTGAAGCTTTTAAAATTCTCTCTAGAATTTTCAAAATCCATGGCCACATGTTTACAATTTCACGTCAAAAAATTGCTAAAATTCCAGTTGGAATTTTTTCAAAGTCCCTTAAAATTTTCCAATTTTTGTCCCAATTCTTCCCATTCCCATTGAAACTTTTCAAATCCCTCTCAAAATTGTTGAAATTCTCTTGAAGCTTTTAAAATTCTCTCTAGAACTTTCAAAATCCGTGGCCACATGTTTACAATTTCACGTCAAAAAATGGCTAAAATTCCAGTTGAAATTTTTTCAAAGTCCCTTAAAAATTTTCCAATTTTGTCCCAATTCTTCCCATTCCCATTGAAACTTTTCAATCCCTCTCAAAATTGTTGAAATTCTGTTGAAGCTTTTAAAATTCTCTCTAGAATTTTCAAAATCCATGTCCACATGTTTAGAATTTCACGTCAAAAAATGGCTAAAATTCCAGTTGAAATTTTTCAAAGTCCCTTAAAAATTTTCCAATTTTTGTACCAATTCTTCCCATTCCCATTGAAACTTTTCAAATCGCTCTCAAAATTGTTGAAATTCTCTTGAAGCTTTTAAAATTCTCTCTAGAATTTTCAAAATCCACTTCAACATGTTTACAATTTCACGTCAAAAAATGGCTAAAATTCCAGTTGAAATTTTTTCAAAGTCCCTTAAAAATTTTCCAATTTTTGTCCCAATTCTTCCCATTCCCCATTGAAACTTTTCAAATCCCTCTCAAAATTGTTGAAATTCTGTTGAAGCTTTTAAAATTCTCTCTAGAATTTTCAAAATCCATGGCCACATGTTTACAATTTCACGTCAAAAAATTGCTAAAATTCCAGTTGAAATTTTTTCAAAGTCCCTTAAAAATTTTCCAATTTTTGTCCCAATTCTTCCCATTCCCATTGAAACTTTTCAAATCCCTCTCAAAATTGTTGAAATTCTCTTGAAGCTTTTAAAATTCTCTCTAGAATTTTCAAAATCCACTTCAACATGTTTACAATTTCACGTCAAAAAATGACTAAAATTCCAGTTGAAATTTTTTCAAAGTCCCTGAAAATTTTCCAATTTTTGTCCCAATTCTTCCCATTCCCATTGAAACTTTTCAAATCCCTCTCAAAATTGTTGAAATTCTGTCGAAGCTTTTAAAATTCTCTCTAGAATTTTCAAAATCCATGGCCACATGTTTACAATTTCACGACAAAAAATTGCTAAAATTCCAGTTGAAATTTTTTCAAAGTCCCTTAAAAATTTTCCAATTTCTGTCCCAATTCTTCCCATTCCCATTGAAACTTTTCAAATCCCTCTCAAAATTGTTGAAATTCTGTTGAAGCTTTTAAAATTCTCTCTAGAATTTTCAAAATCCATGGCCACATGTTTACAATTTCACGTCAAAAAATGGCTAAAATTCCAGTTGGAATTTTTTCAAAGTCCCTTAAAAATTTTCCAATTTTTGTCCCAATTCTTCCCATTCCCATTGAAACTTTTCAAATCCCTCTCAAAATTGTTGAAATTCTCTTGAAGCTTTTAAAATTCTCTCTAGAACTTTCAAAATCCGTGGCCACATGTTTACAATTTCACGTCAAAAAATGGCTAAAATTCCAGTTGAAATTTTTTCAAAGTCCCTTAAAAATTTTCCAATTTTTGTCCCAATTCTTCCCATTCCCATTGAAACTTTTCAAATCCCTCTCAAAATTGTAGAAATTCTGTTGAAGCTTTTAAAATTCTCTCTAGAATTTTCAAAACCCATGGCCACATGTTTACAATTTCACGTCAAAAAATGGCTAAAATTCCAGTTGGAATTTTTTCAAAGTCCCTTAAAAATTTTCCAATTTTTGTCCCAATTCTTCCCATTCCCATTGAAACTTTTCAAATCCCTCTCAAAATTGTTGAAATTCTCTTGAAGCTTTTAAAATTCTCTCTAGAATTTTCAAAATCCATGGCCACATGTTTACAATTTCACGTCAAAAAATGGCTAAAATTCCAGTTGAAATTTTTTTCAAAGTCCCTTAAAAATTTTCCAATTTTTGTCCCAATTCTTCCCATTCCCATTGAAACTTTTCAAATCCCTCTCAAAATTGTTGAAATTCTCTTGAAGCTTTTAAAATTCTCTCCAGAATTTTCAAAATCCATGTCCACATGTTTACAATTTCACGTCAAAAATGCTAAAATTCCAGTTGACATTTTTTCAAAGTCCCTTAAAAATTTTCCAATTTTTGTCCCAATTCTTCCCATTCCCATTGAAACTTTTCAAATCCCTCTCAAAATTGTTGAAATTCTCTTGAAGCTTTTAAAATTCTCTCTAGAATTTTCAAAATCCATGTCCACATGTTTACAATTTCACATAAAAAAATGGCTAAAATTCCAGTTGAAATTTTTTCAAAGTCCCTTAAAAAATTTTCCAATTTTTGTCCCAATTCTTCCCATTCCCATTGAAACTTTTCAAATCGCTCTCAAAATTGTTGAAATTCTCTTGAAGCTTTTAAAATTCTCTCTAGAATTTTCAAAATCCACTTCAACATGTTTACAATTTCACGTCAAAAAATGGCTAAAATTCCAGTTGAAATTTTTTCAAAGTCCCTTAAAAATTTTCCAATTTTTGTCCCAATTCTTCCCATTCCCATTGAAACTTTTCAAATCCCTCTCAAAATTGTTGAAATTCTGTTGAAGCTTTTAAAATTCTCTCTAGAATTTTCAAAATCCATGGCCACATGTTTACAATTTCACGTCAAAAAATGGCTAAAATTCCAGTTGAAATTTTTTCAAAGTCCCTTAAAAATTTTCCAATTTTTGTCCCAATTCTTCCCATTCCCATTGAAACTTTTCAAATCCCTCTCAAAATTGTTGAAATTCTGTTGAAGCTTTTAAAATTCTCTCTAGAATTTTCAAAATCCATGTCCACATGTTTACAATTTCACATAAAAAAATGGCTAAAATTCCAGTTGAAATTTTTTCAAAGTCCCTTAAAAATTTTCCAATTTTTGTCCCAATTCTTCCCATTCCCATTGAAACTTTTCAAATCCCTCTCAAAATTGTTGAAATTCTGTTGAAGCTTTTAAAATTCTCTCTAGAATTTTCAAAATCCATGTCCACATGTTTACAATTTCACATAAAAAAATGGCTAAAATTCCAGTTGAAATTTTTTCAAAGTCCCTTAAAAATTTTCCAATTTTTGTCCCAATTCTTCCCATTCCCATTGAAACTTTTCAAATCCCTCTCAAAATTGTTGAAATTCTGTTGAAGCTTTTAAAATTCTCTCTAGAATTTTCAAAATCCGTGGCCACATGTTTACAATTTCACGTCAAAAAATGGCTAAAATTCCAGTTGAAATTTTTTCAAAGTCCCTTAAAAATTTTCCAATTTTTGTCCCAATTCTTCCCATTCCCATTGAAACTTTTCAAATCCCTCTCAAAATTGTTGAAATTCTCTTGAAGCTTTTAAAATTCTCTCTAGAATTTTCAAAATCCACGTCCACATTTTTACAATTTCACGTCAAAAAATTGCTAAAATTCCAGTTGAAATTTTTTTCAAAGTCCCTTAAAAATTTTCCAATTTTTGTCCCAATTCTTCCCATTCCCATTGAAACTTTTCAAATCCCTCTCAAAATTGTTGAAATTCTCTTGAAGCTTTTAAAATTCTCTCTAGAATTTTCAAAATCCGTGGCCACATGTTTAAAATTTCACGTAACAAAATGGCTAAAATTCCGGTTGAAATTTTTTCAAAGTCCCTTAAAAATTTTCCAATTTTTGTCCCAATTCTTCCCATTCCCATTGAAACTTTTCAAATCCCTCTCAAAATTGTTGAAATTCTGTTGAAGCTTTTAAAATTCTCTCTAGAATTTTCAAAATCCATGGCCACATGTTTACAATTCACGTCAAAAAATTGCTAAAATTCCAGTTGAAATTTTTTCAAAGTCCCTTAAAAATTTTCCAATTTTTGTCCCATTCTTCCCATTCCCATTGAAACTTTTCAAATCCCTCTCAAAATTGCTGAAATTCTCTTGAAGCTTTTAAAATTCTCTCTAGAATTTTCAAAATCCATGGCCACATGTTTACAATTTCACGTCAAAAAATGGCTAAAATTCCAGTTGAAATTTTTTCAAAGTCTCTGAAAAATTTTCCAATTTTTGCCCCAATTCTTCCCATTCCCATTGAAACTTTTCAAATCCCTCTCAAAATTGCTGAAATTCTCTTGAAGCTTTTAAAATTCTCTCTAGAATTTTCAAAATCCATGGCCACATGTTTACAATTTCACGTCAAAAAATGGCTAAAATTCCAGTTGAAATTTTTTCAAAGTCCCTTAAAAATTTTCCAATTTTTGTCCCAATTCTTCCCATTCCCATTGAAACTTTTCAAATCCCTCTCAAAATGGTTGAAATTCTCTTGAAGCTTTTAAAATTCTCTCTAGAATTTTCAAAATCCGTGGCCACATGTTTACAATTTCACGTAACAAAATGGCTAAAATTCCAGTTGAAATTTTTTCAAAGTCCCTTAAAAATTTTCCAATTTTTGTCCCAATTCTTCCCATTCCCATTGAAACTTTTCAAATCCCTCTCAAAATTGTTGAAATTCTCTTGAAGCTTTAAAAATTCTCTCTTAGAATTTCAAAATCCATGTCCACATGTTTACAATTTCACGTAACAAAATGGCTAAAATTCCAGTTGAAATTTTTTCAGTCCCTTAAAAATTTTCCAATTTTTGTCCCAATTCTTCCCATTCCCATTGAAACTTTTCAAATCCCTCTCAAAATTGTTGAAATTCTCTTGAAGCTTTTAAAATTCTCTCTAGAATTTTCAAAATCCATGTCCACATGTTTACAATTTCACGTAACAAAATGGCTAAAATTCCAGTTGAAATTTTTTCAAAGTCCCTTAAAAATTTTCCAATTTTTGTCCCAATTCTTCCCATTCCCATTGAAACTTTTCAAATCCCTCTCAAAATCGTTGAAATTCTGTTGAAGCTTTTAAAATTCTCTCTAGAATTTTCAAAATCCGTGGCCACATGTTTACAATTTCACGTCAAAAAATGGCTAAAATTCCAGTTGAAATTTTTTCAAAGTCCCTTAAAAATTTTCCAATTTTTGTCCCAATTCTTCCCATTCCCATTGAAACTTTTCAAATCCCTCTCAAAATTGTTGAAATTCTCTTGAAGCTTTTAAAATTCTCTCTAGAATTTTCAAAATCCATGGCCACATGTTTACAATTTCACGTCAAAAAATGGCTAAAATTCCAGTTGAAATTTTTTCAAAGTCCCTTAAAAATTTTCCAATTTTTGTCCCAATTTTTCCCATTCCCATTGAAACTTTTCAAATCCCTCTCAAAATTGTTGAAATTCTCTTGAAGCTTTTAAAATTCTCTCTAGAATTTTCAAAATCCGTGGCCACATGTTTACAATTTCACGTCAAAAAATGGCTAAAATTCCAGTTGAAATTTTTTCAAAGTCCCTTAAAAATTTTCCAATTTTTGTCCCAATTCTTCCCATTCCCATTGAAACTTTTCAAATCCCTCTCAAAATTGTTGAAATTCTGTTGAAGCTTTTAAAATTCTCTCTAGAATTTTCAAAATCCACTTCAACATGTTTACAATTTCACGTCAAAAAATGGCTAAAATTCCAGTTGAAATTTTTCAAAGTCCCTTAAAAATTTTCCAATTTTTGTCCCAATTCTTCCCATTCCCATTGAAACTTTTCAAATCCCTCTCAAAATTGTAGAAATTCTGTTGAAGCTTTTAAAATTCTCTCTAGAATTTTCAAAATCCATGTCCACATGTTTACAATTTCACATAAAAAAATGGCTAAAATTCCAGTTGAAATTTTTTCAAAGTCCCTTAAAAATTTTCCAATTTTTGTCCCAATTCTTCCCATTCCCATTGAAACTTTTCAAATCCCTCTCAAAATTGTTGAAATTCTCTTGAAGCTTTTAAAATTCTCTCTAGAATTTTCAAAATCCATGTCCACATGTTTACAATTTCACGTCAAAAAATGGCTAAAATTCCCGTTGAAATTTTTTCAAAGTCCCTTAAAAATTTTCCAATTTTTGTCCCAATTCTTCCCATTCCCATTGAAACTTTTCAAATCCCTCTCAACATTGTTGAAATTCTCTTGAAGCTTTTAAAATTCTCTCTAGAATTTTCAAAATCCACGTCCACATTTTTACAATTTCACGTCAAAAAATTGCTAAAAATTCCAGTTGAAATTTTTTCAAAGTCCCTTAAAAATTTTCCAATTTTTGTCCCAATTCTTCCCATTCCCATTGAAACTTTTCAAATCCCTCTCAAAATTGTTGAAATTCTCTTGAAGCTTTTAAAATTCTCTCTAGAATTTTCAAAATCCGTGGCCACATGTTTAAAATTTCACGTAACAAAATGGCTAAAATTCCGGTTGAAATTTTTTCAAAGTCCCTTAAAAATTTTCCATTTTTTGTCCCAATTCTTCCCATTCCCATTGAAACTTTTCAAATCCCTCTCAAAATTGTTGAAATTCTGTTGAAGCTTTTAAAATTCTCTCTAGAATTTTCAAAATCCATGGCCACATGTTTACAATTTCACGTCAAAAAATGGCTAAAATTCCAGTTGAAATTTTTTCAAAGTCCCTTAAAAATTTTCCAATTTCTGTCCCAATTCTTCCCATTCCCATTGAAAC
>NW_028116207.1:0-68555 GCF_964273445.1 Streptopelia decaocto
GAAATTTTTCAAATCCCCGACAAAATGGTGACACTTTCACGTCAAAATCTCTAAAACTACAGTGGAGATTCTTAAAATCAATGTTGACATGTTTGGAGTTCCCTTCAAAATGTTGGAAATCCCGGGGAAACTTTGGAAATTCTCAGGAAATTTTCCAAATCCCCGACAAAATTTTGAAACTTTCACATCAAAATCTCTAAAATTCCAGTTGAAATTTTTTCAAAGTCCCTTCAAAATTTTCCAATTTTCGTCCCAATTCTTCCCATTCCCATTGAAACTTTTCAAATCCCTCTCAACATTGTTGAAATTCTGTTGAAGCTTTTAAAATTCTCTCTAGAATTTTCCAAATCCACCTCAACATGTTTACAATTTCACGTCAAAATTGCTAAAATTCCAGTTGAAATTTTTCAAAGTCCCTTCAAAATTTTCCAATTTTCGTCCCAAATCTTCACATTCCCATTGAAACTTTTCAAATCCCTCTCAACATTGTTGAAATCCTGTTGAAAGTTTGAAAATTCTCTCTAGAATTTTCAAAATCCACTTCAACATGTTTACAATTTCACGTCAAAATTGCTAAAATGCCAGTTGAAATTTTTTCAAAGTCCCTGAAAAACTTTCTAATTTTCATCCCAATTCTTCACATTCCCATTGAAACTTTTCAAATCCCTCTCAACATTGTTGAAACCTAGATGAAGCTTTTAAAATTCTCTCTAGAATTTTCCAAATCCACCTCAACATGTTTACAATTTCACGTCAAAATTGCTAAAATTCCAGTTGAAATTTTTTCAACGTCCCTGAAAAAATTTCCAATTTTCGTCCCAATTCTTCCCATTACCATTGAAACTTTTCAAAATCCCTCTCAACATTGTTGAAATGCTGTTGAAAGTTTGAAACTTCTCTCTAGAATTTTCCAAATCCACCTCAACATGTTTACAATTTCACGTCAAAATTGCTAAAATTCCAGTTGAATATTTTTCAAAGTCCCTTGAAAACTTTCCAATTTTCGTCCCAATTCTTCACATTCCCATTGAAACTTTTCAAATCCCTCTCAACATTGTTGAAATGCTGTTGAAGCTTTTAAAATTCTCTCTAGAATTTTCCAAATCCACCTCAACATGTTTACAATTTCACGTCAAAATTGCCTCTACTGAGAGGGCAGGAGGTCCATCTCCTTTTGGGGGGTACCTCCCTGGGGCCTTTCCGACTGGCACGTCAGCGTGTTACTCCACCAGTCGATCTCCCTTTCGCACTCCCTGATGGTCCTCAGCGTCTCAACCTCCTCCTTAGGTTTGAGGACCATGTCGAGCAGGTCTTGCACCTGCTCACACCTCACACAGGTGGAGTGCTGGCCTCCCTCCCCCAGCAGCAGGCTCTGGCAGTGCCTGCAGTTGGAGACCTGAACAGCCACCGTTCGGGACAGAGCCTCAGTCTGCATAGCCACAGTCTGTTAGAGACAAGCTCTCCTCCTGGAGACGACCATGGTCGTCAGCAGTCTGGGGCGCTGGCAATAAGCTAGAGGGGCTGACAAGCAACAAGTGCTCTCTGCACCCTGCTGCACAAGCTACCACACCTGCTGCTGCAGCACAGTGTGGGAGGGACTCACCCGCTACACAAGCTGGTTGCTCCTCCCTGCACCTGGTGACTAGTCGCTGCCCTCCCAAAGGCTTTTTCAAGGCAAGGGGAGGGGGTGTGGTCGCCGTCACCGTGGGAACGCCCCCGCCACGTCAGCCGCTCTCTCGCAATGGCTGCCGGGGCTTTGGCGATCGGGACCCGCCGGGAATCACGCTGTCCCTGTACGTTTCCCTCTGAGCTTCCTGATCTCGGCTGAACCTCGTGGTCGGCTGAACCCCGCCGGCTCCGGCTCTCGCTGGGCTGGCTCCGATCAGCTGACTGAATGCTAGTATCGAGTTTCAGCCGCTTTTAAACCTCCCGCGTCACCGTGGGAACGCCCCCCGCCACGTCAGCCGCTCTCTCGCAATGGCTGCCGGGGCTTTGGCGATCGGGACCCGCCGGGAATCACGCTGTCCCTGTACGTTTCCCTCTGAGCTTCCTGATCTCGGCTGAACCTCGTGGTCGGCTGAACCCCGCCGGCTCCGGCTCTCACTGGGCTGGCTCCGATCAGTTCCCTTCAAAATTTGGGAAATCCCGGTGAAACTTTTGAAATTCTCAGGAAATTTTCCAAATCCCCGACAAAATGGTGACACTTTCACGTCAAAATCTCTAAAACTACAGTGGAGATTCTTAAAATCAATGTTGACATGTTTGGAGTTCCCTTCAAAATGTTGGAAATCCCGGGGAAACTTTGGAAATTCTCAGGAAATTTTCCAAATCCCCGACAAAATTTTGAAACTTTCACATCAAAATCTCTAAAATTCCAGTTGAAATTTTTTCAAAGTCCCTTCAAAATTTTCCAATTTTCGTCCCAATTCTTCCCATTCCCATTGAAACTTTTCAAATCCCTGTCAAAATTGTTGAAATTCTGTTGAAGCTTTTAAAATTCTCTCTAGAATTTTCAAAAAACATGTCCACGTGTTTACAATTTCACGTCAAAATTGCTAAAATTCCAGTTGAAATTTTTTCAAAGTCCCGTCAAAATTTTCCAATTTTCGTTCCAATTCTTCCCATTCCCATTGAAACTTTTCAAATCCCTCTAAAATTGTTGAAATTCTGTTGAAGCTTTTAAAATTCTCTCTAGAATTTTCAAAATCCACTTCAACATATTTACAATTTCACGTCAAAATTGCTAAAATTCCAGTTGAAATTTTTTCAAAGTCCCTGAAAAGTTTTCCAATTTTCGTCCCAATTCTTCACATTCCCATTGAAACTTTTCAAATCCCTCTCAACATTGTTGAAATCCTGTTGAAAGTTTGAAAATTCTCTCTAGAATTTTCCAAATCCACGTCCACATGTTTACAACTTCACGTCAAAATTGCTAAAATTCCAGTTGAAATTTTTTCAAAGTCCCTGAAAAACTTTCTAATTTTCATCCCAATTCTTCCCATTCCCATTCAAACTTTTCAAATCCCTCTCAACATTGTTGAAACGCTGATGAAGCTTTTAAAATTCTCTCTAGAATTTTCAAAATCCACCTCAACATGTTCCCAATTTCACGTCACAATTGATAAAATTCCAGTTGAAATTTTTTCAAAGTCCCTTCAAAATTTTCCAATTTTCCTCCCAATTCTTCCCATTCCCATTGAAACTTTTCAAATCCCTCTCAACATTGTTGAAATCCTGTTGAAGCTTTTAAAATTCTCTCTAGAATTTTCCAAATCCACCTCAACATGTTTACAATTTCACGTCAAAATTGCTAAAATTCCAGTTGAAATTTTTTCAAAGTCCCTTCAAAATTTTCCAATTTTCGTCCCAATTCTTCCCATTCCCCTTGAAACTTTTCAAATCCCTCTCAACATTGTTGAAATCCTGTTGAACCTTTTAAAATTCTCTCTATAATTTTCAAAATCCACTTCAACATATTTACAATTTCACGTCAAAATTGCTAAAATTCCAGTTGAAATTTTTTCAAAGTCCCTTCAAAATTTTCCAATTTTCGTCCCAATTCTTCGCATTCCCATTGAAACTTTTCAAATCCCTCTCAACAGTGTTCAAATTCTGTTGAACCTTTTAAAATTCTCTCTAGAATTTTCAAAATCCACTTCAACATATTTACAATTTCACGTCAAAATTTCTAAAATTTTAGGTGAAATTTTTTCAAAGTCCCTGAAAATCTTACCAATTTTCGTCCCAATTCTTCGCATTCCCATTGAAACTTTTCAAATCCCTCTCAACAGTGTTGAAATACTGATAAAGGTTTTAAAATTCTTTCTAGAATTTTCCAAATCCACCTTAACATGTTTACAATATCATGTCAAAATTGCTAAAATTCCAGTGGAAATTTTTTCAAAGTCCCTTCAAAATTTTCCAATTTTCGTCCCAATTCTTCACATTCCCATTGAAACTTTACAAATCCCTCTCAACACTGTGGAAATCCTGTTGAAAGTTTGAAACTTCGCTCTAGAATTTTCCAAATCCACCTCAACATGTTTACAATTTCACGTCAAAATTGCTAAAATTCCAGTTGAAATTTTTTCAAAGTCCCTGAAAAACTTTCCAATTCTCGTCCCAATTCTTCCCATTCCCATTGAAACTTTTCAAATCCCTCTCAAAATGTTTGAAACCCTGTTGAAGCTTTTAAAATTCTCTCTAGAATTTTCCAAATCCACCTCAACATGTTTACAATATCACGTCAAAATTGCTAAAATTCCAGCTGAAATTTTTTCAAAGTCCCTGAAAAACTTTCCAATTTTCGTCCCAAGTCTCGACATTCCCATTGAAACTTCTCAAATCCCTCTCAACATTTTCGAAATCCTGTTGAAGCTTTTAAAATTCTCTCTAGAATTTTCAAAATCCACCTCAACATGTTCCCAATTTCACGTCACAATTGCTAAAATTCCAGTTGAAATTTTTTCAAAGTCCCTTCAAAATTTTCCAATTTTCTTCCCAATTCTTCACATTCCCATTGAAACTTTTCAAATCCCTCTCAACATTGTTGAAATCATGTTGAAAGTTTGAAACTCCTCTCTAGAATTTTCCAAATCCACCTCAACATGTTTACAATATCACGTCAAAATTGCTAAAATTCCAGTTGAAATTTTTTTAAAGTCCCTTCAAAATTTTCCAGTTTTCGTCCCAATTCTTCACATTCCCATTGAAACTTTTCAAATCCCTGTCAACATTGTTGAAATCATGTTGAAAGTTTGAAACTTCTCTCTAGAAATTTCAAAATCCACCTCAACATGTTTACAATTTCACGTCAAAATTGCTAAAATTCCAGTTGAAAGTTTTTCGAAGTCCCTGAAAAATTTTCCAATTTTCGTCCCAATTCTTCCCATTCCCATTGAAACTTTTCAAATCCCTCTCAACATTGTTGAAATCCTGTTGAAGCTTTTAAAATTCTCTCTAGAATTTTCAAAATCCACCTCAACATGTTTACAATTTCACGTCAAAATTGCTAAAATTCAGTTGAAATTTTTTCAAAGTCCCTGAAAAATTTTCCAATTTTCGTCCCAATTCTTCCCATTCCCATTGAAACTTTTCAAATCCCTCTCAACATTGTTGAAAACCTGTTGAAAATTTGAAACTTCTCTCTAGAATTTTCCAAACCCACCTCAACATGTTTACAATTTCACGTCAAAATTGCTAAAATTCCAGTTGAAATTTTTTCAGTCCCTTCAAAACTTTCCAATTTTCGTCCCAATTCTTCCCATTCCCATTGAAACTTGTCAAATCCCTCTCAAAACGGTTGAAACCCTGATGAAGCTTTTAAAATTCTCTCTAGAATTTTCAAAATCCACCTTAACATGTGTACAATATCACGTCAAAATTGCTAGAATTCCAGTTGAAATTTTTTCAAAGTCCCTGAAAAAATTTCCAATTTTCATCCCAATTCTTCCCATTCCCATTGAAACTTTTCAAATCCCTCTCAACATTGTTGAAATTCTGTTGAAGCTTTTAAAATTCTCTCTAGAATTTTCCAAATCCACCTCAACATGTTTACAATTTCACGTCAAAATTGCTAAAATTCCAGTTGAAATTTTTTCACATCCCTCTGAAATTTTCCAATTTTCTTCCGAATACTTCCCATTCCCATTGAAACTTTTCAAATCCCTCTCAACATTGTTGAAATCCTGTTGAACCTTTTAAAATTCTCTCTATAATTTTCAAAATCCACTTCAACATATTTACAATTTCACGTCAAAATTGCTAAAATTCCAGTTGAAATTTTTTCAAAGTCCCTTCAAAATTTTCCAATTTTCGTCCCAATTCTTCGCATTCCCATTGAAACTTTTCAAATCCCTCTCAACAGTGTTCAAATTCTGTTGAACCTTTTAAAATTCTCTCTAGAATTTTCAAAATCCACTTCAACATATTTACAATTTCACGTCAAAATTTCTAAAATTTTAGGTGAAATTTTTTCAAAGTCCCTGAAAATCTTACCAATTTTCGTCCCAATTCTTCGCATTCCCATTGAAACTTTTCAAATCCCTCTCAACAGTGTTGAAATACTGATAAAGGTTTTAAAATTCTTTCTAGAATTTTCCAAATCCACCTTAACATGTTTACAATATCATGTCAAAATTGCTAAAATTCCAGTGGAAATTTTTTCAAAGTCCCTTCAAAATGTTCCAATTTTCGTCCCAATTCTTCACATTCCCATTGAAACTTTACAAATCCCTCTAAACACTGTGGAAATCCTGTTGAAAGTTTGAAACTTCTCTCTAGAATTTTCCAAATCCACCTCAACATGTTTACAATTTCACGTCAAAATTGCTAAAATTCCAGTTGAAATTTTTTCAAAGTCCCTGAAAAACTTTCCAATTCTCGTCCCAATTCTTCCCATTCCCATTGAAACTTTTCAAATCCCTCTCAAAATGTTTGAAACCCTGTTGAAGCTTTTAAAATTCTCTCTAGAATTTTCCAAATCCACCTCAACATGTTTACAATATCACGTCAAAATTGCTAAAATTCCAGCTGAAATTTTTTCAAAGTCCCTGAAAAACTTTCCAATTTTCGTCCCAAGTCTCGACATTCCCATTGAAACTTCTCAAATCCCTCTCAACATTTTCGAAATCCTGTTGAAGCTTTTAAAATTCTCTCTAGAATTTTCAAAATCCACCTCAACATGTTCCCAATTTCACGTCACAATTGCTAAAATTCCAGTTGAAATTTTTTCAAAGTCCCTGAAAAATTTTCCAATTTTCGTCCCAATTCTTCCCATTCCCATTGAAACTTTTCAAATCCCTCTCAACATTGTTGAAATCCTGTTGAAGCTTTTAAAATTCTCTCTAGAATTTTCAAAATCCACCTCAACATGTTTACAATTTCACGTCAAAATTGCTAAAATTCAGTTGAAATTTTTTCAAAGTCCCTGAAAAATTTTCCAATTTTCGTCCCAATTCTTCCCATTCCCATTGAAACTTTTCAAATCCCTCTCAACATTGTTGAAAACCTGTTGAAAATTTGAAACTTCTCTCTAGAATTTTCCAAACCCACCTCAACATGTTTACAATTTCACGTCAAAATTGCTAAAATTCCAGTTGAAATTTTTTCAGTCCCTTCAAAACTTTCCAATTTTCGTCCAAATTCTTCCCATTCCCATTGAAACTTGTCAAATCCCTCTCAAAACGGTTGAAACCTAGATGAAGCTTTTAAAATTCTCTCTAGAATTTTCCAAATCCACCTCAACATGTTTACAATTTCACGTCAAAATTGCTAAAATTCCAGTTGAAATTTTTTCAAAGTCCCTTGAAAAATTTCCCAATTTTCGTCCCAATTCTTCCCATTCCCCTTGAAACTTTTCAAATCCCTCTCAACATTGTTGAAATCCTGTTGAATCTTTTAAAATTCTCTCTAGAATTTTCCAAATCCACCTCAACATGTTTACAATATCACGTCAAAATTGCTAAAATTCCAGTTGAAATTTTTTCAAAGTCCCTGAAAAATTTCCCAATTTTCGTCCCAATTCTTCACATTCCCCTTGAAACTTTTCAAATCCCTCTCAACATTGTTGAAATCCTGTTGAATCTTTTAAAATTCTCTCTAGAATTTTCCAAATCCACCTCAACATGTTTACAATATCACGTCAAAATTGCTAAAATTCCAGTTGAAATTTTTTCAAAGTCCCTGAAAAATTTTCCAATTTTCGTCCCAATTCTTCACATTCCCATTGAAACTTTTTGAAATCCCTCTGAAAACGGTTGAAACCCTGATGAAGCTTTTAAAATTCTCTCTAGAATTTTCAAAATCCACCTTAACATGTGTACAATATCACCTCAAAATTGCTAGAATTCCAGTTGAAATTTTTTCAAAGTCCCTGAAAAATGTTCCAATTTTCGTCCCAATTCTTCACTTTCTCATTGAAACTTTTCAAATCCCTCTCAAAATGTTTGAAACCCTGTTGAAGCTTTTAAAAATCTCTCTAGTATTTTCAAAATCCACTTCAACATGTTTACAATTTCACGTCAAAATTGCTAAAATTCCAGTTGAAATTTTTTCAAGTCCCTGAAAAATTTTCAAATTTTCATCCCAATTCTTCACATTCCCACTGAAACTTTGCAAATCCCTCTCAAAATAATTGAAACGCTGATGAAGCTTTTAAAATTCTCTCTAGAATTTTCCAAATCCACCTCAACATGTTTACAATTTCATGTCAAAATTGCTAAAATTCCAGTTGAAATTTTTTCAAAGTCCCTTCAAAATTTTCCAATTTTCGTCCCAATTCTTCGCATTCCCATTGAAACTTTTCAAATCCCTCTCAACAGTGTTCAAATTCTGTTGAACCTTTTAAAATTCTCTCTAGAATTTTCAAAATCCACTTCAACATATTTACAATTTCACGTCAAAATTTCTAAAATTTTAGGTGAAATTTTTTCAAAGTCCCTGAAAATCTTACCAATTTTCGTCCCAATTCTTCGCATTCCCATTGAAACTTTTCAAATCCCTCTCAACAGTGTTGAAATACTGATAAAGGTTTTAAAATTCTTTCTAGAATTTTCCAAATCCACCTTAACATGTTTACAATATCATGTCAAAATTGCTAAAATTCCAGTGGAAATTTTTTCAAAGTCCCTTCAAAATTTTCCAATTTTCGTCCCAATTCTTCACATTCCCATTGAAACTTTACAAATCCCTCTCAACACTGTGGAAATCCTGTTGAAAGTTTGAAACTTCTCTCTAGAATTTTCCAAATCCACCTCAACATGTTTACAATTTCACGTCAAAATTGCTAAAATTCCAGTTGAAATTTTTTCAAAGTCCCTGAAAAACTTTCCAATTCTCGTCCCAATTCTTCCCATTCCCATTGAAACTTTTCAAATCCCTCTCAAAATGTTTGAAACCCTGTTGAAGCTTTTAAAATTCTCTCTAGAATTTTCCAAATCCACCTCAACATGTTTACAATATCACGTCAAAATTGCTAAAATTCCAGCTGAAATTTTTTCAAAGTCCCTGAAAAACTTTCCAATTTTCGTCCCAAGTCTCGACATTCCCATTGAAACTTCTCAAATCCCTCTCAACATTTTCGAAATCCTGTTGAAGCTTTTAAAATTCTCTCTAGAATTTTCAAAATCCACCTCAACATGTTTACAATATCACGTCACAATTGCTAAAATTCCAGTTGAAATTTTTTTAAAGTCCCTTCAAAATTTTCCAATTTTCGTCCCAATTCTTCACATTCCCATTGAAACTTTTCAAATCCCTGTCAACATTGTTGAAATCCTGTTGAAAGTTTGAAACTTCTCTCTAGAAATTTCAAAATCCACCTCAACATGTTTACAATTTCACGTCAAAATTGCTAAAATTCCAGTTGAAAGTTTTTCAAAGTCCCTGAAAAATTTTCCAATTTTCGTCCCAATTCTTCCCATTCCCATTGAAACTTTTCAAATCCCTCTCAACATTGTTGAAATCCTGTTGAAGCTTTTAAAATTCTCTCTAGAATTTTCAAAATCCACCTCAACATGTTTACAATTTCACGTCAAAATTGCTAAAATTCCAGTTGAAATTTTTTCAAAGTCCCTGAAAAAATTTCCAATTTTCGTCCCAATTCTTCCCATTCCCCTTGAAACTTTTCAAATCCCTCTCAACATTGTTGAAATCCTGTTGAATCTTTTAAAATTCTCTCTAGAATTTTCCAAATCCACCTCAACATGTTTACAATTTCACGTCAAAATTGCTAAAATTCCAGTTGAAATTTTTTCACATCCCTCTGAAATTTTCCAATTTTCTTCCGAATACTTCCCATTCCCATTGAAACTTTTCAAATCCCTCTCAACATTGTTGAAATCCTGTTGAACCTTTTAAAATTCTCTCTAGAATTTTCAAAATCCACTTCAACATATTTACAATTTCACGTCAAAATTGCTAAAATTCCAGTTGAAATTTTTTCAAAGTCCCTTCAAAATTTTCCAATTTTCGTCCAAATTCTTCGCATTCCCATTGAAACTTTTCAAATCCCTCTCAACAGTGTTCAAATTCTGTTGAACCTTTTAAAATTCTCTCTAGAATTTTCAAAATCCACTTCAACATATTTACAATTTCACGTCAAAATTTCTAAAATTTTAGGTGAAATTTTTTCAAAGTCCCTGAAAATCTTACCAATTTTCGTCCCAATTCTTCGCATTCCCATTGAAACTTTTCAAATCCCTCTCAACAGTGTTGAAATACTGATAAAGGTTTTAAAATTCTTTCTAGAATTTTCCAAATCCACCTTAACATGTTTACAATATCATGTCAAAAATGCTAAAATTCCAGTGGAAATTTTTTCAAAGTCCCTTCAAAATTTTCCAATTTTCGTCCCAATTCTTCACATTCCCATTGAAACTTTACAAATCCCTCTCAACACTGTGGAAATCCTGTTGAAAGTTTGAAACTTCGCTCTAGAATTTTCCAAATCCACCTCAACATGTTTACAATTTCACGTCAAAATTGCTAAAATTCCAGTTGAAATTTTTTCAAAGTCCCTGAAAAACTTTCCAATTCTCGTCCCAATTCTTCCCATTCCCATTGAAACTTTTCAAATCCCTCTCAAAATGTTTGAAACCCTGTTGAAGCTTTTAAAATTCTCTCTAGAATTTTCCAAATCCACCTCAACATGTTTACAATATCACGTCAAAATTGCTAAAATTCCAGCTGAAATTTTTTCAAAGTCCCTGAAAAACTTTCCAATTTTCGTCCCAAGTCTCGACATTCCCATTGAAACTTCTCAAATCCCTCTCAACATTTTCGAAATCCTGTTGAAGCTTTTAAAATTCTCTCTAGAATTTTCAAAATCCACCTCAACATGTTCCCAATTTCACGTCACAATTGCTAAAATTCCAGTTGAAATTTTTTCAAAGTCCCTTCAAAATTTTCCAATTTTCTTCCCAATTCTTCACATTCCCATTGAAACTTTTCAAATCCCTCTCAACATTGTTGAAATCATGTTGAAAGTTTGAAACTCCTCTCTAGAATTTTCCAAATCCACCTCAACATGTTTACAATATCACGTCAAAATTGCTAAAATTCCAGTTGAAATTTTTTTAAAGTCCCTTCAAAATTTTCCAGTTTTCGTCCCAATTCTTCACATTCCCATTGAAACTTTTCAAATCCCTGTCAACATTGTTGAAATCCTGTTGAAAGTTTGAAACTTCTCTCTAGAAATTTCAAAATCCACCTCAACATGTTTACAATTTCACGTCAAAATTGCTAAAATTCCAGTTGAAAGTTTTTCGAAGTCCCTGAAAAATTTTCCAATTTTCGTCCCAATTCTTCCCATTCCCATTGAAACTTTTCAAATCCCTCTCAACATTGTTGAAATCCTGTTGAAGCTTTTAAAATTCTCTCTAGAATTTTCCAAATCCACCTCAACATGTTTACAATATCACGTCAAAATTGCTAAAATTCCAGTTGAAATTTTTTCAAAGTCCCTGAAAAATTTTCCAATTTTCGTCCCAATTCTTCCCATTCCCATTGAAACTTTTCAAATCCCTCTCAACATTGTTGAAAACCTGTTGAAAATTTGAAACTTCTCTCTAGAATTTTCCAAACCCACCTCAACATGTTTACAATTTCACGTCAAAATTGCTAAAATTCCAGTTGAAATTTTTTCAGTCCCTTCAAAACTTTCCAATTTTCGTCCCAATTCTTCCCATTCCCATTGAAACTTGTCAAATCCCTCTCAAAACGGTTGAAACCCTGATGAAGCTTTTAAAATTCTCTCTAGAATTTTCAAAATCCACCTTAACATGTGTACAATATCACGTCAAAATTGCTAGAATTCCAGTTGAAATTTTTTCAAAGTCCCTGAAAAAATTTCCAATTTTCATCCCAATTCTTCCCATTCCCATTGAAACTTTTCAAATCCCTCTCAACATTGTTGAAATTCTGTTGAAGCTTTTAAAATTCTCTCTAGAATTTTCCAAATCCACCTCAACATGTTTACAATTTCACGTCAAAATTGCTAAAATTCCAGTTGAAATTTTTTCACATCCCTCTGAAATTTTCCAATTTTCTTCCGAATACTTCCCATTCCCATTGAAACTTTTCAAATCCCTCTCAACATTGTTGAAATCCTGTTGAACCTTTTAAAATTCTCTCTATAATTTTCAAAATCCACTTCAACATATTTACAATTTCACGTCAAAATTGCTAAAATTCCAGTTGAAATTTTTTCAAAGTCCCTTCAAAATTTTCCAATTTTCGTCCCAATTCTTCGCATTCCCATTGAAACTTTTCAAATCCCTCTCAACAGTGTTCAAATTCTGTTGAACCTTTTAAAATTCTCTCTAGAATTTTCAAAATCCACTTCAACATATTTACAATTTCACGTCAAAATTTCTAAAATTTTAGGTGAAATTTTTTCAAAGTCCCTGAAAATCTTACCAATTTTCGTCCCAATTCTTCGCATTCCCATTGAAACTTTTCAAATCCCTCTCAACAGTGTTGAAATACTGATAAAGGTTTTAAAATTCTTTCTAGAATTTTCCAAATCCACCTTAACATGTTTACAATATCATGTCAAAATTGCTAAAATTCCAGTGGAAATTTTTTCAAAGTCCCTTCAAAATGTTCCAATTTTCGTCCCAATTCTTCACATTCCCATTGAAACTTTACAAATCCCTCTAAACACTGTGGAAATCCTGTTGAAAGTTTGAAACTTCTCTCTAGAATTTTCCAAATCCACCTCAACATGTTTACAATTTCACGTCAAAATTGCTAAAATTCCAGTTGAAATTTTTTCAAAGTCCCTGAAAAACTTTCCAATTTTCGTCCCAAGTCTCGACATTCCCATTGAAACTTCTCAAATCCCTCTCAACATTTTCGAAATCCTGTTGAAGCTTTTAAAATTCTCTCTAGAATTTTCAAAATCCACCTCAACATGTTCCCAATTTCACGTCACAATTGCTAAAATTCCAGTTGAAATTTTTTCAAAGTCCCTTCAAAATTTTCCAATTTTCTTCCCAATTCTTCACATTCCCATTGAAACTTTTCAAATCCCTCTCAACATTGTTGAAATCATGTTGAAAGTTTGAAACTCCTCTCTAGAATTTTCCAAATCCACCTCAACATGTTTACAATATCACGTCAAAATTGCTAAAATTCCAGTTGAAATTTTTTTAAAGTCCCTTCAAAATTTTCCAATTTTCGTCCCAATTCTTCACATTCCCATTGAAACGTTTCAAATCCCTGTCAACATTGTTGAAATCCTGTTGAAAGTTTGAAACTTCTCTCTAGAAATTTCAAAATCCACCTCAACATGTTTACAATTTCACGTCAAAATTGCTAAAATTCCAGTTGAAAGTTTTTCAAAGTCCCTGAAAAATTTTCCAATTTTCGTCCCAATTCTTCCCATTCCCATTGAAACTTTTCAAATCCCTCTCAACATTGTTGAAATCCTGTTGAAGCTTTTAAAATTCTCTCTAGAATTTTCAAAATCCACCTCAACATGTTTACAATTTCACGTCAAAATTGCTAAAATTCAGTTGAAATTTTTTCAAAGTCCCTGAAAAATTTTCCAATTTTCGTCCCAATTCTTCCCATTCCCATTGAAACTTTTCAAATCCCTCTCAACATTGTTGAAAACCTGTTGAAAATTTGAAACTTCTCTCTAGAATTTTCCAAACCCACCTCAACATGTTTACAATTTCACGTCAAAATTGCTAAAATTCCAGTTGAAATTTTTTCAGTCCCTTCAAAACTTTCCAATTTTCGTCCAAATTCTTCCCATTCCCATTGAAACTTGTCAAATCCCTCTCAAAACGGTTGAAACCTAGATGAAGCTTTTAAAATTCTCTCTAGAATTTTCCAAATCCACCTCAACATGTTTACAATTTCACGTCAAAATTGCTAAAATTCCAGTTGAAATTTTTTCAAAGTCCCTTGAAAAATTTCCCAATTTTCGTCCCAATTCTTCCCATTCCCCTTGAAACTTTTCAAATCCCTCTCAACATTGTTGAAATCCTGTTGAATCTTTTAAAATTCTCTCTAGAATTTTCCAAATCCACCTCAACATGTTTACAATATCACGTCAAAATTGCTAAAATTCCAGTTGAAATTTTTTCAAAGTCCCTGAAAAATTTCCCAATTTTTGTCCCAATTCTTCCCATTCCCATTGAAACTTTTCAAATCCCTCTCAACATTGTTGAAATCCTGTTGAATCTTTTAAAATTCTCTCTAGAATTTTCCAAATCCACCTCAACATGTTTACAATATCACGTCAAAATTGCTAAAATTCCAGTTGAAATTTTTTCAAAGTCCCTGAAAAATTTTCCAATTTTCGTCCCAATTCTTCACATTCCCATTGAAACTTTTTGAAATCCCTCTGAAAACGGTTGAAACCCTGATGAAGCTTTTAAAATTCTCTCTAGAATTTTCAAAATCCACCTTAACATGTGTACAATATCACCTCAAAATTGCTAGAATTCCAGTTGAAATTTTTTCAAAGTCCCTGAAAAATGTTCCAATTTTCGTCCCAATTCTTCACTTTCTCATTGAAACTTTTCAAATCCCTCTCAAAATGTTTGAAACCCTGTTGAAGCTTTTAAAAATCTCTCTAGTATTTTCAAAATCCACTTCAACATGTTTACAATTTCACGTCAAAATTGCTAAAATTCCAGTTGAAATTTTTTCAAGTCCCTGAAAAATTTTCAAATTTTCATCCCAATTCTTCACATTCCCACTGAAACTTTGCAAATCCCTCTCAAAATAATTGAAACGCTGATGAAGCTTTTAAAATTCTCTCTAGAATTTTCCAAATCCACCTCAACATGTTTACAATTTCATGTCAAAATTGCTAAAATTCCAGTTGAAATTTTTTCAAAGTCCCTTCAAAATTTTCCAATTTTCGTCCCAATTCTTCGCATTCCCATTGAAACTTTTCAAATCCCTCTCAGTGTTCAAATTCTGTTGAACCTTTTAAAATTCTCTCTAGAATTTTCAAAATCCACTTCAACATATTTACAATTTCACGTCAAAATTTCTAAAATTTTAGGTGAAATTTTTTCAAAGTCCCTGAAAATCTTACCAATTTTCGTCCCAATTCTTCGCATTCCCATTGAAACTTTTCAAATCCCTCTCAACAGTGTTGAAATACTGATAAAGGTTTTAAAATTCTTTCTAGAATTTTCCAAATCCACCTTAACATGTTTACAATATCATGTCAAAATTGCTAAAATTCCAGTGGAAATTTTTTCAAAGTCCCTTCAAAATGTTCCAATTTTCGTCCCAATTCTTCACATTCCCATTGAAACTTTACAAATCCCTCTAAACACTGTGGAAATCCTGTTGAAAGTTTGAAACTTCTCTCTAGAATTTTCCAAATCCACCTCAACATGTTTACAATTTCACGTCAAAATTGCTAAAATTCCAGTTGAAATTTTTTCAAAGTCCCTGAAAAACTTTCCAATTCTCGTCCCAATTCTTCCCATTCCCATTGAAACTTTTCAAATCCCTCTCAAAATGTTTGAAACCCTGTTGAAGCTTTTAAAATTCTCTCTAGAATTTTCCAAATCCACCTCAACATGTTTACAATATCACGTCAAAATTGCTAAAATTCCAGCTGAAATTTTTTCAAAGTCCCTGAAAAACTTTCCAATTTTCGTCCCAAGTCTCGACATTCCCATTGAAACTTCTCAAATCCCTCTCAACATTTTCGAAATCCTGTTGAAGCTTTTAAAATTCTCTCTAGAATTTTCAAAATCCACCTCAACATGTTTACAATATCACGTCACAATTGCTAAAATTCCAGTTGAAATTTTTTTAAAGTCCCTTCAAAATTTTCCAATTTTCGTCCCAATTCTTCACATTCCCATTGAAACTTTTCAAATCCCTGTCAACATTGTTGAAATCCTGTTGAAAGTTTGAAACTTCTCTCTAGAAATTTCAAAATCCACCTCAACATGTTTACAATTTCACGTCAAAATTGCTAAAATTCCAGTTGAAAGTTTTTCAAAGTCCCTGAAAAATTTTCCAATTTTCGTCCCAATTCTTCCCATTCCCATTGAAACTTTTCAAATCCCTCTCAACATTGTTGAAATCCTGTTGAAGCTTTTAAAATTCTCTCTAGAATTTTCAAAATCCACCTCAACATGTTTACAATTTCACGTCAAAATTGCTAAAATTCCAGTTGAAATTTTTTCAAAGTCCCTGAAAAAATTTCCAATTTTCGTCCCAATTCTTCCCATTCCCCTTGAAACTTTTCAAATCCCTCTCAACATTGTTGAAATCCTGTTGAATCTTTTAAAATTCTCTCTAGAATTTTCCAAATCCACCTCAACATGTTTACAATTTCACGTCAAAATTGCTAAAATTCCAGTTGAAATTTTTTCACATCCCTCTGAAATTTTCCAATTTTCTTCCGAATACTTCCCATTCCCATTGAAACTTTTCAAATCCCTCTCAACATTGTTGAAATCCTGTTGAACCTTTTAAAATTCTCTCTAGAATTTTCAAAATCCACTTCAACATATTTACAATTTCACGTCAAAATTGCTAAAATTCCAGTTGAAATTTTTTCAAAGTCCCTTCAAAATTTTCCAATTTTCGTCCAAATTCTTCGCATTCCCATTGAAACTTTTCAAATCCCTCTCAACAGTGTTCAAATTCTGTTGAACCTTTTAAAATTCTCTCTAGAATTTTCAAAATCCACTTCAACATATTTACAATTTCACGTCAAAATTTCTAAAATTTTAGGTGAAATTTTTTCAAAGTCCCTGAAAAACTTTCCAATTTTCGTCCCAAGTCTCGACATTCCCATTGAAACTTCTCAAATCCCTCTCAACATTTTCGAAATCCTGTTGAAGCTTTTAAAATTCTCTCTAGAATTTTCAAAATCCACCTCAACATGTTCCCAATTTCACGTCACAATTGCTAAAATTCCAGTTGAAATTTTTTCAAAGTCCCTGAAAAATGTTCCAATTTTCGTCCCAATTCTTCACATTTCCACTGAAACTTTTCAAATCCCTCTCAACATTGTTGAAATAATGTTGAAAGTTTGAAACTCCTCTCTAGAATTTTCCAAATCCACCTCAACATGTTTACAATATCACGTCAAAATTGCTAAAATTCCAGTTGAAATTTTTTTAAAGTCCCTTCAAAATTTTCCAATTTTCGTCCCAATTCTTCACATTCCCATTGAAACGTTTCAAATCCCTGTCAACATTGTTGAAATCCTGTTGAAAGTTTGAAACTTCTCTCTAGAAATTTCAAAATCCACCTCAACATGTTTACAATTTCACGTCAAAATTGCTAAAATTCCAGTTGAAAGTTTTTCAAAGTCCCTGAAAAATTTTCCAATTTTCGTCCCAATTCTTCCCATTCCCATTGAAACTTTTCAAATCCCTCTCAACATTGTTGAAATCCTGTTGAAGCTTTTAAAATTCTCTCTAGAATTTTCAAAATCCACCTCAACATGTTTACAATTTCACGTCAAAATTGCTAAAATTCAGTTGAAATTTTTTCAAAGTCCCTGAAAAATTTTCCAATTTTCGTCCCAATTCTTCCCATTCCCATTGAAACTTTTCAAATCCCTCTCAACATTGTTGAAAACCTGTTGAAAATTTGAAACTTCTCTCTAGAATTTTCCAAACCCACCTCAACATGTTTACAATTTCACGTCAAAATTGCTAAAATTCCAGTTGAAATTTTTTCAGTCCCTTCAAAACTTTCCAATTTTCGTCCAAATTCTTCCCATTCCCATTGAAACTTGTCAAATCCCTCTCAAAACGGTTGAAACCTAGATGAAGCTTTTAAAATTCTCTCTAGAATTTTCCAAATCCACCTCAACATGTTTACAATTTCACGTCAAAATTGCTAAAATTCCAGTTGAAATTTTTTCAAAGTCCCTGAAAAACTTTCCAATTCTCGTCCCAATTCTTCCCATTCCCATTGAAACTTTTCAAATCCCTCTCAAAATGTTTGAAACCCTGTTGAAGCTTTTAAAATTCTCTCTAGAATTTTCCAAATCCACCTCAACATGTTTACAATATCACGTCAAAATTGCTAAAATTCCAGCTGAAATTTTTTCAAAGTCCCTGAAAAACTTTCCAATTTTCGTCCCAAGTCTCGACATTCCCATTGAAACTTCTCAAATCCCTCTCAACATTTTCGAAATCCTGTTGAAGCTTTTAAAATTCTCTCTAGAATTTTCAAAATCCACCTCAACATGTTTACAATATCACGTCACAATTGCTAAAATTCCAGTTGAAATTTTTTTAAAGTCCCTTCAAAATTTTCCAATTTTCGTCCCAATTCTTCACATTCCCATTGAAACTTTTCAAATCCCTGTCAACATTGTTGAAATCCTGTTGAAAGTTTGAAACTTCTCTCTAGAAATTTCAAAATCCACCTCAACATGTTTACAATTTCACGTCAAAATTGCTAAAATTCCAGTTGAAAGTTTTTCAAAGTCCCTGAAAAATTTTCCAATTTTCGTCCCAATTCTTCCCATTCCCATTGAAACTTTTCAAATCCCTCTCAACATTGTTGAAATCCTGTTGAAGCTTTTAAAATTCTCTCTAGAATTTTCAAAATCCACCTCAACATGTTTACAATTTCACGTCAAAATTGCTAAAATTCCAGTTGAAATTTTTTCAAAGTCCCTGAAAAAATTTCCAATTTTCGTCCCAATTCTTCCCATTCCCCTTGAAACTTTTCAAATCCCTCTCAACATTGTTGAAATCCTGTTGAATCTTTTAAAATTCTCTCTAGAATTTTCCAAATCCACCTCAACATGTTTACAATTTCACGTCAAAATTGCTAAAATTCCAGTTGAAATTTTTTCACATCCCTCTGAAATTTTCCAATTTTCTTCCGAATACTTCCCATTCCCATTGAAACTTTTCAAATCCCTCTCAACATTGTTGAAATCCTGTTGAACCTTTTAAAATTCTCTCTAGAATTTTCAAAATCCACTTCAACATATTTACAATTTCACGTCAAAATTGCTAAAATTCCAGTTGAAATTTTTTCAAAGTCCCTTCAAAATTTTCCAATTTTCGTCCAAATTCTTCGCATTCCCATTGAAACTTTTCAAATCCCTCTCAACAGTGTTCAAATTCTGTTGAACCTTTTAAAATTCTCTCTAGAATTTTCAAAATCCACTTCAACATATTTACAATTTCACGTCAAAATTTCTAAAATTTTAGGTGAAATTTTTTCAAAGTCCCTGAAAAACTTTCCAATTTTCGTCCCAAGTCTCGACATTCCCATTGAAACTTCTCAAATCCCTCTCAACATTTTCGAAATCCTGTTGAAGCTTTTAAAATTCTCTCTAGAATTTTCAAAATCCACCTCAACATGTTCCCAATTTCACGTCACAATTGCTAAAATTCCAGTTGAAATTTTTTCAAAGTCCCTGAAAAATGTTCCAATTTTCGTCCCAATTCTTCACATTTCCACTGAAACTTTTCAAATCCCTCTCAACATTGTTGAAATAATGTTGAAAGTTTGAAACTCCTCTCTAGAATTTTCCAAATCCACCTCAACATGTTTACAATATCACGTCAAAATTGCTAAAATTCCAGTTGAAATTTTTTTAAAGTCCCTTCAAAATTTTCCAATTTTCGTCCCAATTCTTCACATTCCCATTGAAACGTTTCAAATCCCTGTCAACATTGTTGAAATCCTGTTGAAAGTTTGAAACTTCTCTCTAGAAATTTCAAAATCCACCTCAACATGTTTACAATTTCACGTCAAAATTGCTAAAATTCCAGTTGAAAGTTTTTCAAAGTCCCTGAAAAATTTTCCAATTTTCGTCCCAATTCTTCCCATTCCCATTGAAACTTTTCAAATCCCTCTCAACATTGTTGAAATCCTGTTGAAGCTTTTAAAATTCTCTCTAGAATTTTCAAAATCCACCTCAACATGTTTACAATTTCACGTCAAAATTGCTAAAATTCAGTTGAAATTTTTTCAAAGTCCCTGAAAAATTTTCCAATTTTCGTCCCAATTCTTCCCATTCCCATTGAAACTTTTCAAATCCCTCTCAACATTGTTGAAAACCTGTTGAAAATTTGAAACTTCTCTCTAGAATTTTCCAAACCCACCTCAACATGTTTACAATTTCACGTCAAAATTGCTAAAATTCCAGTTGAAATTTTTTCAGTCCCTTCAAAACTTTCCAATTTTCGTCCAAATTCTTCCCATTCCCATTGAAACTTGTCAAATCCCTCTCAAAACGGTTGAAACCTAGATGAAGCTTTTAAAATTCTCTCTAGAATTTTCCAAATCCACCTCAACATGTTTACAATTTCACGTCAAAATTGCTAAAATTCCAGTTGAAATTTTTTCAAAGTCCCTTGAAAAATTTCCCAATTTTCGTCCCAATTCTTCCCATTCCCCTTGAAACTTTTCAAATCCCTCTCAACATTGTTGAAATCCTGTTGAATCTTTTAAAATTCTCTCTAGAATTTTCCAAATCCACCTCAACATGTTTACAATATCACGTCAAAATTGCTAAAATTCCAGTTGAAATTTTTTCAAAGTCCCTGAAAAATTTCCCAATTTTCGTCCCAATTCTTCACATTCCCCTTGAAACTTTTCAAATCCCTCTCAACATTGTTGAAATCCTGTTGAATCTTTTAAAATTCTCTCTAGAATTTTCCAAATCCACCTCAACATGTTTACAATATCACGTCAAAATTGCTAAAATTCCAGTTGAAATTTTTTCAAAGTCCCTGAAAAATTTTCCAATTTTCGTCCCAATTCTTCACATTCCCATTGAAACTTTTTGAAATCCCTCTGAAAACGGTTGAAACCCTGATGAAGCTTTTAAAATTCTCTCTAGAATTTTCAAAATCCACCTTAACATGTGTACAATATCACCTCAAAATTGCTAGAATTCCAGTTGAAATTTTTTCAAAGTCCCTGAAAAATGTTCCAATTTTCGTCCCAATTCTTCACATTCCCATTGAAACTTTTCAAATCCCTCTCAAAATGTTTGAAACCCTGTTGAAGCTTTTAAAAATCTCTCTAGTATTTTCAAAATCCACTTCAACATGTTTACAATTTCACGTCAAAATTGCTAAAATTCCAGTTGAAATTTTTTCAAGTCCCTGAAAAATTTTCAAATTTTCATCCCAATTCTTCACATTCCCACTGAAACTTTGCAAATCCCTCTCAAAATAATTGAAACGCTGATGAAGCTTTTAAAATTCTCTCTAGAATTTTCCAAATCCACCTCAACATGTTTACAATTTCATGTCAAAATTGCTAAAATTCCAGTTGAAATATTTTCAAAGTCCCTGAAAAAATTTCCAATTTTCGTCCCAGTCCTTCACATTCCCATTGAAACTTTTCAAATCCCTCTCAACATTGTTGAAATCCTGTTGAAAGTTTGAAACTTCTCTCTAGAATTTTCCAAATCCACCTCAACGTGTTTACAATTTCACGTGAAAATTGCTAAAATTCCAGTTGAAATTTTTTCAAAGTCCCTTCAAAATTTTCCAATTTTCGTCCCAACTCTTCAAATTCCCATTGAAAGCTTTCAAATCCCTCTCAAAATGGTTGAAACCTAGATGAAGCTTTTAAAATTCTCTCTAGAATTTTCCAAATCCACCTCAACATGTTTACAATTTCACGTCAAAATTGCTAAAATTCCAGTTGCAATTTTTTCAAAGTCCCTGAAAAATTTTCCAATTTTCGTCCCAATTCTTCACATTCCCATTGAATCTTTTTAAATCTCTCTCAAAATGGTTGAAACCTAGATGAAGCTTTTAAAATTCTCTCTAGAATTTTCCAAATCCACCTCAACATGTTTACAATTTCACGTCAAAATTGCTAAAATTCCAGCTGAAATTTTTCCCAGTCGCTTGAAAATTTTCCCAGTTTCGTCCCAATTCTTCACATTCCCATTGAAACTTTTCAAATCCCTCTCAACATTGTGGAAATCCTGTTGAAGCTTTTAAAATTCTCTCTAGAATTTTCAAAATCCACCTCAACATTGTTGAAATCCTGTTGAAGCTTTTAAAATTCTCTCTAGAATTTTCAAAATCCACCTCAACATTGTTGAAATCCTGTTGAAGCTTTTAAAATTCTCTCTAGAATTTTCCAAATCCACCTCAACATGTTTACAATTTCACGTCTAAAGAGCTAAAATTCCAGGTGAAATTTTTTCAAAGTCCCTGAAAAATTTTTGAAATTTTCGTCCCAATTCTTCCCATTCCCCTTGAAACTTTTCAAATCCTTCTCAACATTGTTGAAATCCTGTTGAATCTTTTAAAATTCTCTCTAGAATTTTCCAAATCCACCTCAACATGTTTACAATTTCATGTCAAAATTGCTAAAATTCCAGTCGAAAATTTTTCAAAGTCCCTGAAAAATTTTCCAATTTTCATCCCAATTCTTCACATTCCCACTGAAACTTTTTGAAATCCCTCTCAAAACGGTTGAAACCCTGATGAAGCTTTTAAAATTCTCTCTAGAATTTTCAAAATCCACCTTAACATGTGCACAATATCACGTCAAAATTGCTAGAATTCCAGTTGAAATTTTTTCAAAGTCCCTGAAAAATGTTCCAATTTTCGTCCCAATTCTTCACATTCCCATTGAAACTTTTCAAATCCCTCTCAAAATGTTTGTAATCCTGTTGAACCTTTTAAAATTCTCTCTAGTATTTTCAAAATCCACTTCAACATGTTTACAATTTCACGTCAAAATTGCTAAAATTCCAGTTGAAATTTTTTCAAGTCCCTGAAAAATTTTCAAATTTTCATCCCAATTCTTCACATTCCCACTGAAACTTTGCAAATCCCTCTCAAAATAATTGAAACGCTGATGAAGCTTTTAAAATTCTCTCTAGAATTTTCAAAATCCATGTCCACATGTTTACAATTTCACGTCAAAATTGCTAAAATTCCAGTTGAAATTTTTTCAAAGTCCCTGAAAAATGTTCCAATTTTCGTCCCAGGTCTCCACATTCCCAATGAAACTTGTCAAATCCCTCTCAACATTGTTGAAAACTAGATGAAGCTTTTAAAATTCTCTCTAGAATTTTCCAAATCCACCTTAACATGTGTATAATATCACGTCAAAATTGCTAGAATTCCAGTTGAAATTTTTTCAAAGTCCCTGAAAAATGTTCCAATTTTCGTCCCAATTCTTCACATTTCCACTGAAACTTTTCAAATCCCTCTCAAAACGGTTGAAACCCTGATGAAGCTTTTAAAATTCTCTCTAGAATTTTCCAAATCCACCTCAACATGTTTACAATTTCACGTCAAAATTGCAAAAAATCCAGTTGAAATTTTTTCAAAGTCCCTGAAAAATGTTCCAATTTTCGTCCCAATTCTTCTTATTCCCATTGAAACTTTTCAAATCCCTCTGCAAATGGTTGAAACCTAGATGAAGCTTTTAAAATTCTCTCTAGAATTTTCCAAATCCACCTCAACATGTTTACAATTTCACGTCAAAATTGCTAAAATTCCAGTTGAAATTTTTTCAAGTCCCTGAAAAATTTTCAAATTTTCATCCCAATTCTTCACATTCCCACTGAAACTTTGCAAATCCCTCTCAAAATAATTGAAACGCTGATGAAGCTTTTAAAATTCTCTCTAGAATTTTCAAAATCCATGTCCACATGTTTACAATTTCACGTCAAAATTGCTAAAATTCCAGTTGAAATTTTTTCAAAGTCCCTGAAAAATGTTCCAATTTTCGTCCCAAGTCTCCACATTCCCATTGAAACTTGTCAAATCCCTCTCAACATTGTTGAAAACTAGATGAAGCTTTTAAAATTCTCTCTAGAATTTTCCAAATCCACCTCAACATGTTTAAAATTTCATGTCAAAATTGCTAAAATTCCAGTTGAAATTTTTTCAAAGTCCCTGAAAAATGTTCCAATTTTCATCCCAATTCTTCCCATTCCCATTGAAACATTTCAAATCCCTCTCAAAACGGTTGAAATCGTGATGAAGCTTTTAAAATTCTCTCTAGAATTCTCAATATCCATGTCAACATGTTTACAATTTCACGTCAAAATTGCTAAAATTCCAGTTGAAATTTTTTCAAGTCCCTTCAAAATTTTCCAATTTTCATCCCAATTCTTCCCATTCCCATTGAAACTTTTCAAATCCCTCTCAACATTGTTGAAATCCTGTTGAAAGTTTGAAACTTCTCTCTAGAATTTTCCAAATCCACATCCAGATGTTTACAATTTCACGTCAAAATTGCAAAAATTCCAGTTGAAAGTTTTTCAAAGTCCCTGAAAAATTTTCCAATTTTCGTCCCAATTCTTCCCATTCCCATTGAAACTTTTCAAATCCCTCTCAACATTGTTGAAATCCTGTTGAATCTTTTAAAATTCTCTCTAGAATTTTCCAAATCCACCTCAACATGTTTACAATATCACGTCAAAATTGCTAAAATTCCAGTTGAAATTTTTTCAAAGTCCCTGAAAAATTTTCAAATTTTCGTCCCAATTCTTCACATTTCCACTGAAACTTTTCAAATCCCTCTCAAAACGGTTGAAACCCTGATGAAGCTTTTAAAATTCTCTCTAGAATTTTCAAAATCCACCTTAACATGTGTACAATATCACGTCAAAATTGCTAGAATTCCAGTTGAAATTTTTTCAAAGTCCCTGAAAAATGTTCCAATTTTCGTCCCAATTCTTCACATTTCCACTGAAACTTTTCAAATCCCTCTCAAAACGGTTGAAACCCTGATGAAGCTTTTAAAATTCTCTCTAGAATTTTCCAAATCCACCTCAACATGTTTACAATTTCACGTCAAAATTGCTAAAATTCCAGTTGAAATTTTTTCAAAGTCCCTGAAAAATGTTCCAATTTTCGTCCCAATTCTTCTTATTCCCCTTGAAACTTTTCAAATCCCTCTGCAAATGGTTGAAACCTAGATGAAGCTTTTAAAATTCTCTCTAGAATTTTCCAAATCCACCTCAACATGTTTACAATTTCACGTCAAAATTGCTAAAATTCCAGTTGAAATTTTTTCAAGTCCCTGAAAAATTTTCAAATTTTCATCCCAATTCTTCACATTCCCACTGAAACTTTGCAAATCCCTCTCAAAATAATTGAAACGCTGATGAAGCTTTTAAAATTCTCTCTAGAATTTTCAAAATCCATGTCCACATGTTTACAATTTCACGTCAAAATTGCTAAAATTCCAGTTGAAATTTTTTCAAAGTCCCTGAAAAATGTTCCAATTTTCGTCCCAATTCTTCTTATTCCCATTGAAACTTTTCAAATCCCTCTGCAAATGGTTGAAACCTAGATGAAGCTTTTAAAATTCTCTCTAGAATTTTCAAAATCCATGTCCACATGTTTACAATTTCACGTCAAAATTGCTAAAATTCCAGTTGAAATTTTTTCAAAGTCCCTGAAAAATGTTCCAATTTTCGTCCCAAGTCTCCACATTCCCATTGAAACTTGTCAAATCCCTCTCAACATTGTTGAAAACTAGATGAAGCTTTTAAAATTCTCTCTAGAATTTTCCAAATCCACCTTAACATGTGTATAATATCACGTCAAAATTGCTAGAATTCCAGTTGAAATTTTTTCAAAGTCCCTGAAAAATGTTCCAATTTTCGTCCCAATTCTTCACATTTCCACTGAAACTTTTCAAATCCCTCTCAAAACGGTTGAAACCCTGATGAAGCTTTTAAAATTCTCTCTAGAATTTTCCAAATCCACCTCAACATGTTTACAATTTCACGTCAAAATTGCAAAAAATCCAGTTGAAATTTTTTCAAAGTCCCTGAAAAATGTTCCAATTTTCGTCCCAATTCTTCTTATTCCCATTGAAACTTTTCAAATCCCTCTCAACATTGTTGAAACCTAGATGAAGCTTTTAAAATTCTCTCTAGAATTTTCCAAATCCACCTCAACATGTTCACAATATCACGTCAAAATTGCTAAAATTCCAGTTGAAATTTTTTCAAAGTCCCTGAAAAACTTTCCAATTTTCGTCCCAATCCTTCACATTCCCATTGAAACTTTTCAAATCCCTCTCAATATTGTTGAAATCCTGTTGGAAGTTTGAAAATTCTCTCTAGAATTTTCCAAATCCACCTCAACATGTTTACAATTTCACGTCAAAATTGCTAAAATTCCAGTTGCAATTTCTTCAAAGTCCCTGAAAAATTTTCCAATTTTCGTCCCAATTCTTCACATTCCCACTGAAACTTTGAAAATCCCTCTCAAAATAGTTGAAACGCTGATGAAGCTTTTAAAATTCTCTCTAGAATTTTCAAAACCCACCTCAACATGTTTACAATTTCACGTCAAAATTGCTAAAATTCCAGTTGAAATTTTTTCAAAGTCCCTGAAAAATGTTCCAATTTTCGTCCCAAGTCTCCACATTCCCATTGAAACTTGTCAAATCCCTCTCAACATTGTTGAAATCCTGTTGAAGCTTTTAAAATTCTCTCTAGAATTTTCCAAATCCACCTCAACATGTTTACAATATCACGTCAAAATTGCTAAAATTCCAGTTGAAATTTTTTCAAAGTCCCTGAAAAATTTTCAAATTTTTGTCCCAATTCTTCACATTTCCACTGAAACTTTTCAAATCCCTCTCAAAACGGTTGAAACCCTGATGAAGCTTTTAAAATTCTCTCTAGAATTTTCAAAATCCACCTTAACATGTGTACAATATCACGTCAAAATTGCTAGAATTCCAGTTGAAATTTTTTCAAAGTCCCTGAAAAATGTTCCAATTTTCGTCCCAATTCTTCACATTTCCACTGAAACTTTTCAAATCCCTCTCAAAACGGTTGAAACCCTGATGAAGCTTTTAAAATTCTCTCTAGAATTTTCCAAATCCACCTCAACATGTTTACAATTTCACGTCAAAATTGCAAAAATTCCAGTTGAAATTTTTTCAAAGTCCCTGAAAAATGTTCCAATTTTCATCCCAATTCTTCTTATTCCCATTGAAACTTTTGAAATCCCTCTGCAAATGGTTGAAACCTAGATGAAGCTTTTAAAATTCTCTCTAGAATTTTCCAAATCCACCTCAACATGTTTACAATTTCACGTCAAAATTGCTAAAATTACAGTTGAAATTTTTTCAAGTCGCTGAAAAATTTTCAAATTTTCATCCCAATTCTTCACATTCCCACTGAAACTTTGCAAATCCCTCTCAAAATAATTGAAACGCTGATGAAGCTTTTAAAATTCTCTCTAGAATTTTCAAAATCCATGTCCACATGTTTACAATTTCACGTCAAAATGGCTAAAATTCCAGTTGAAATTTTTTCAAAGTCCCTGAAAAATGTTCCAATTTTCGTCCCAGGTCTCCACATTCCCAATGAAACTTGTCAAATCCCTCTCAACATTGTTGAAAACTAGATGAAGCTTTTAAAATTCTCTCTAGAATTTTCCAAATCCACCTTAACATGTGTATAATATCACGTCAAAATTGCTAGAATTCCAGTTGAAATTTTTTCAAAGTCCCTGAAAAATGTTCCAATTTTCGTCCCAATTCTTCACATTTCCACTGAAACTTTTCAAATCCCTCTCAAAACGGTTGAAACCCTGATGAAGCTTTTAAAATTCTCTCTAGAATTTTCCAAATCCACCTCAACATGTTTACAATTTCATGTCAAAATTGCTAAAATTCCAGTTGAAATTTTTTCAAAGTCCCTGAAAAATGTTCCAATTTTCGTCCCAATTCTTCTTATTCCCATTGAAACTTTTCAAATCCCTCTGCAAATGGTTGAAACCTAGATGAAGCTTTTAAAATTCTCTCTAGAATTTTCCAAATCCACCTCAACATGTTTACAATTTCACGTCAAAATTGCTAAAATTCCAGTTGAAATTTTTTCAAGTCCCTGAAAAATTTTCAAATTTTCATCCCAATTCTTCACATTCCCACTGAAACTTTGCAAATCCCTCTCAAAATAATTGAAACGCTGATGAAGCTTTTAAAATTTTCTCTAGAATTTTCAAAATCCATGTCCACATGTTTACAATTTCACGTCAAAATTGCTAAAATTCCAGTTGAAATTTTTTCAAAGTCCCTGAAAAATGTTCCAATGTTCGTCCCAAGTCTCCACATTCCCATTGAAACTTGTCAAATCCCTCTCAACATTGTTGAAAACTAGATGAAGCTTTTAAAATTCTCTCTAGAATTTTCCAAATCCACCTCAAAATGTTGAAAATTTCATGTCAAAATTGCTAGAATTCCAGTTGAAATTTTTTCAAAGTCCCTGAAAAATTTTCAAATTTTCGTCCCAATTCTTCACATTCCCACTGAAACTTTTCAAATCCCTCTCAAAACGGTTGAAACCCTGATGAAGCTTTTAAAATTCTCTCTAGAATTTTCAAAATCCACCTTAACATGTGTACAATATCACGTCAAAATTGCTAGAATTCCAGTTGAAATTTTTTCAAAGTCCCTCAAAAATGTTCCAATTTTCGTTCCAATTCTTCACATTCCCATTGAAACTTTTCAAATCCCTCTCAAAATAGTTGAAACGCTGATGAAGCTTTTAAAATTCTCTCTAGAATTTTCCAAATCCACCTCAACATGTTTACAATTTCACGTCAAAATTGCTAAAATTCCAGTTGAATTTTTTTCAAAGTCCCTTCAAAATTTTCCAATTTTCATCCCAATTCTTCACATTCCCATTGAAACTTTTCAAATCCCTCTCAAAACGGTTGAAACCTATATGAAGCTTTTAAAATTCTCTCTAGAATTTTCCAAATCCACCTCAACATGTTTATAATTTCACGTGAAAATTGCAAAAATTCCAGTTGAAATTTTTTCAAAGTCCCTTCAAAATTTTCAAATTTTCGTCCCAATTCTTCCCATTCCCCTTGAAACTTTTTAAATCCCTCTCAAAATTGTTGAAATCCTGTTGAATCTTTTAAAATTCTCTCTAGAATTTTCCAAATCCACCTCAACATGTTTACAATATCACATCAAAATTGCTAAAATTCCAGTTGAAATTTTTTCAAAGTCCCTGAAAAATTTTCAAATTTTCGTCCCAATTCTTCCCATTCCCCTTGAAACTTTTTAAATCCCTCTCAAAATTGTTGAAATCCTGTTGAATCTTTTAAAATTCTCTCTAGAATTTTCCAAATCCACCTCAACATGTTTACAATATCACGTCAAAATTGCTAAAATTCCAGTTGAAATTTTTTCAAAGTCCCTGAAAAATGTTCCAATTTTCGTCCCAAGTCTCCACATTCCCATTGAAACTTGTCAAATCCCTCTCAACATTGTTGAAATCCTGTTGAAGCTTTTAAAATTCTCTCTAGAATTTTCCAAATCCACCTCAACATGTTTACAATTTCACATCAAAAGTGCTAAAATTCCAGTTGAAATTTTTTCAAAGTCCCTGAAAAATGTTCCAATTTTCGTCCCAAGTCTCCACATTCCCATTGAAACTTGTCAAATCCCTCTCAAAATGGTTGAAACCTAGATGAAGCTTTTAAAATTCTCTCTAGAATTTTCCAAATCCACCTCAACATGTTTACAATTTCACGTCAAAATTGCAAAAATTCCAGTTGAAATTTTTTCAAAGTCCCTGAAAAATGTTCCAATTTTCGTCCCAATTCTTCACATTTCCACTGAAACTTTTCAAATCCCTCTCAAAACGGTTGAAACCCTGATGAAGCTTTTAAAATTCTCTCTAGAATTTTCCAAATCCACCTCAACATGTTTACAATTTCACGTCAAAATTGCTAAAATTCCAGTTGAAATTTTTTCAAAGTCCCTGAAAAATGTTCCAATTTTCGTCCCAATTCTTCTTATTCCCATTGAAACTTTTCAAATCCCTCTGCAAATGGTTGAAACCTAGATGAAGCTTTTAAAATTCTCTCTAGAATTTTCCAAATCCACCTCAACATGTTTACAATTTCACGTCAAAATTGCTAAAATTCCAGTTGAAATTTTTTCAAGTCCCTGAAAAATTTTCAAATTTTCATCCCAATTCTTCACATTCCCACTGAAACTTTGCAAATCCCTCTCAAAATAATTGAAACGCTGATGAAGCTTTTAAAATTCTCTCTAGAATTTTCAAAATCCATGTCCACATGTTTACAATTTCACGTCAAAATTGCAAAAATTCCAGTTGAAATTTTTTCAAAGTCCCTGAAAAATGTTCCAATTTTCGTCCCAGGTCTCCACATTCCCAATGAAACTTGTCAAATCCCTCTCAACATTGTTGAAAACTAGATGAAGCTTTTAAAATTCTCTCTAGAATTTTCCAAATCCACCTTAACATGTGTATAATATCACGTCAAAATTGCTAGAATTCCAGTTGAAATTTTTTCAAAGTCCCTGAAAAATGTTCCAATTTTCGTCCCAATCCTTCACATTCCCATTGAAACTTTTCAAATCCCTCTCAATATTGTTGAAATCCTGTTGGAAGTTTGAAAATTCTCTCTAGAATTTTCCAAATCCACCTCAACATGTTTACAATTTCACGTCAAAATTGCTAAAATTCCAGTTGCAATTTCTTCAAAGTCCCTGAAAAATTTTCCAATTTTCGTCCCAATTCTTCACATTCCCACTGAAACTTTGAAAATCCCTCTCAAAATAGTTGAAACGCTGATGAAGCTTTTAAAATTCTCTCTAGAATTTTCAAAACCCACCTCAACATGTTTACAATTTCACGTCAAAATTGCTAAAATTCCAGTTGAAATTTTTTCAAAGTCCCTGAAAAATGTTCCAATTTTCGTCCCAAGTCTCCACATTCCCATTGAAACTTGTCAAATCCCTCTCAACATTGTTGAAATCCTGTTGAAGCTTTTAAAATTCTCTCTAGAATTTTCCAAATCCACCTCAACATGTTTACAATATCAAGTCAAAATTGCTAAAATTCCAGTTGAAATTTTTTCAAAGTCCCTGAAAAATTTTCAAATTTTTGTCCCAATTCTTCACATTTCCACTGAAACTTTTCAAATCCCTCTCAAAACGGTTGAAACCCTGATGAAGCTTTTAAAATTCTCTCTAGAATTTTCAAAATCCACCTTAACATGTGTACAATATCACATCAAAATTGCTAGAATTCCAGTTGAAATTTTTTCAAAGTCCCTGAAAAATGTTCCAATTTTCGTCCCAATTCTTCACATTTCCACTGAAACTTTTCAAATCCCTCTCAAAACGGTTGAAACCCTGATGAAGCTTTTAAAATTCTCTCTAGAATTTTCCAAATCCACCTCAACATGTTTACAATTTCACGTCAAAATTGCAAAAATTCCAGTTGAAATTTTTTCAAAGTCCCTGAAAAATGTTCCAATTTTCATCCCAATTCTTCTTATTCCCATTGAAACTTTTGAAATCCCTCTGCAAATGGTTGAAACCTAGATGAAGCTTTTAAAATTCTCTCTAGAATTTTCCAAATCCACCTCAACATGTTTACAATTTCACGTCAAAATTGCTAAAATTCCAGTTGAAATTTTTTCAAGTCGCTGAAAAATTTTCAAATTTTCATCCCAATTCTTCACATTCCCACTGAAACTTTGCAAATCCCTCTCAAAATAATTGAAACGCTGATGAAGCTTTTAAAATTCTCTCTAGAATTTTCAAAATCCATGTCCACATGTTTACAATTTCACGTCAAAATTGCTAAAATTCCAGTTGAAATTTTTTCAAAGTCCCTGAAAAATGTTCCAATTTTCGTCCCAGGTCTCCACATTCCCAATGAAACTTGTCAAATCCCTCTCAACATTGTTGAAAACTAGATGAAGCTTTTAAAATTCTCTCTAGAATTTTCCAAATCCACCTTAACATGTGTATAATATCACGTCAAAATTGCTAGAATTCCAGTTGAAATTTTTTCAAAGTCCCTGAAAAATGTTCCAATTTTCGTCCCAATTCTTCACATTTCCACTGAAACTTTTCAAATCCCTCTCAAAACGGTTGAAACCCTGATGAAGCTTTTAAAATTCTCTCTAGAATTTTCCAAATCCACCTCAACATGTTTACAATTTCACGTCAAAATTGCTAAAATTCCAGTTGAATTTTTTTCAAAGTCCCTTCAAAATTTTCCAATTTTCATCCCAATTCTTCACATTCCCATTGAAACTTTTCAAATCCCTCTCAAAACGGTTGAAACCTATATGAAGCTTTTAAAATTCTCTCTAGAATTTTCCAAATCCACCTCAACATGTTTACAATTTCACGTGAAAATTGCAAAAATTCCAGTTGAAATTTTTTCAAAGTCCCTTCAAAATTTTCAAATTTTCGTCCCAATTCTTCCCATTCCCCTTGAAACTTTTTAAATCCCTCTCAAAACGGTTGAAACCCTGATGAAGCTTTTAAAATTCTCTCTAGAATTTTCCAAATCCACCTCAACATGTTTACAATATCACATCAAAATTGTTAAAATTCCAGTTGAAATTTTTTCAAAGTCCCTGAAAAATTTTCAAATTTTCGTCCCAATTCTTCACATTTCCACTGAAACTTTTCAAATCCCTCTCAAAACGGTTGAAACCCTGATGAAGCTTTTAAAATTCTCTCTAGAATTTTCAAAATCCACCTTAACATGTGTACAATATCACGTCAAAATTGCTAGAATTCCAGTTGAAATTTTTTCAAAGTCCCCCAAAAATGTTCCAATTTTCGTTCCAATTCTTCACATTCCCATTGAAACTTTTCAAATCCCTCTCAAAATAGTTGAAACGCTGATGAAGCTTTTAAAATTCTCTCTAGAATTTTCAAAACCCACCTCAACATGTTTACAATTTCACGTCAAAATTGCTAAAATTCCAGTTGAAATTTTTTCAAAGTCCCTGAAAAATGTTCCAATTTTCGTCCCAAGTCTCCACATTCCCATTGAAACTTGTCAAATCCCTCTCAACATTGTTGAAATCCTGTTGAAGCTTTTAAAATTCTCTCTAGAATTTTCAAAATCCACCTCAACATGTTTACAATTTCACATCAAAAGTGCTAAAATTCCAGTTGAAATTTTTTCAAAGTCCCTGAAAAATGTTCCAATTTTCGTCCCAAGTCTCCACATTCCCATTGAAACTTGTCAAATCCCTCTCAAAATGGTTGAAACCTAGATGAAGCTTTTAAAATTCTCTCTAGAATTTTCCAAATCCACCTCAACATGTTTACAATTTCACGTCAAAATTGCTAAAATTCCAGTTGAAATTTTTTCAAAGTCCCTGAAAAATGTTCCAATTTTCGTCCCAATTCTTCACATTTCCACTGAAACTTTTCAAATCCCTCTCAAAACGGTTGAAACCCTGATGAAGCTTTTAAAATTCTCTCTAGAATTTTCAAAATCCACCTTAACATGTGTACAATATCACGTCAAAATTGCTAGAATTCCAGTTGAAATTTTTTCAAAGTCCCTGAAAAATGTTCCAATTTTCGTCCCAATTCTTCACATTTCCACTGAAACTTTTCAAATCCCTCTCAAAACGGTTGAAACCCTGATGAAGCTTTTAAAATTCTCTCTAGAATTTTCCAAATCCACCTCAACATGTTTACAATTTCACGTCAAAATTGCTAAAATTCCAGTTGAAATTTTTTCAAAGTCCCTGAAAAATGTTCCAATTTTCGTCCCAATTCTTCTTATTCCCATTGAAACTTTTCAAATCCCTCTGCAAATGGTTGAAACCTAGATGAAGCTTTTAAAATTCTCTCTAGAATTTTCCAAATCCACCTCAACATGTTTACAATTTCACGTCAAAATTGCTAAAATTCCAGTTGAAATTTTTTCAAGTCCCTGAAAAATTTTCAAATTTTCATCCCAATTCTTCACATTCCCACTGAAACTTTGCAAATCCCTCTCAAAATAATTGAAACGCTGATGAGGCTTTTAAAATTCTCTCTAGAATTTTCAAAATCCATGTCCACATGTTTACAATTTCACGTCAAAATTGCAAAAATTCCAGTTGAAATTTTTTCAAAGTCCCTGAAAAATGTTCCAATTTTCGTCCCAGGTCTCCACATTCCCAATGAAACTTGTCAAATCCCTCTCAACATTGTTGAAAACTAGATGAAGCTTTTAAAATTCTCTCTAGAATTTTCCAAATCCACCTTAACATGTGTATAATATCACGTCAAAATTGCTAGAATTCCAGTTGAAATTTTTTCAAAGTCCCTGAAAAATGTTCCAATTTTCGTCCCAATTCTTCACATTTCCACTGAAACTTTTCAAATCCCTCTCAAAACGGTTGAAACCCTGATGAAGCTTTTAAAATTCTCTCTAGAATTTTCCAAATCCACCTCAACATGTTTACAATTTCACGTCAAAATTGCTAAAATTCCAGTTGAAATTTTTTCAAGTCCCTGAAAAATTTTCAAATTTTCATCCCAATTCTTCACATTCCCACTGAAACTTTGCAAATCCCTCTCAAAATAATTGAAACGCTGATGAAGCTTTTAAAATTCTCTCTAGAATTTTCAAAATCCATGTCCACATGTTTACAATTTCACGTCAAAATTGCTAAAATTCCAGTTGAAATTTTTTCAAAGTCCCTGAAAAATGTTCCAATTTTCGTCCCAAGTCTCCACATTCCCATTGAAACTTGTCAAATCCCTCTCAACATTGTTGAAAACTAGATGAAGCTTTTAAAATTCTCTCTAGAATTTTCCAAATCCACCTTAACATGTGTATAATATCACGTCAAAATTGCTAGAATTCCAGTTGAAATTTTTTCAAAGTCCCTGAAAAATGTTCCAATTTTCGTCCCAATTCTTCACATTTCCACTGAAACTTTTCAAATCCCTCTCAAAACGGTTGAAACCCTGATGAAGCTTTTAAAATTCTCTCTAGAATTTTCCAAATCCACCTCAACATGTTTACAATTTCACGTCAAAATTGCAAAAATTCCAGTTGAAATTTTTTCAAAGTCCCTGAAAAATGTTCCAATTTTCGTCCCAATTCTTCACATTCCCATTGAAACTTTTCAAATCCCTCTGCAAATGGTTGAAACCTAGATGAAGCTTTTAAAATTCTCTCTAGAATTTTCCAAATCCACCTTAACATGTGTATAATATCACGTCAAAATTGCTAGAATTCCAGTTGAAATTTTTTCAAAGTCCCTGAAAAATTTTCCAATTTTCATCCCAATTCTTCCCATTCTCATTGAAACTTTTCAAATCCCTCTCAACATTGTTGAAATCCTGTTGAAAGTTTGAAACTTCACACTAGAATTTTCCAAATCCACCTCAACATGTTTACAATTTCACGTCAAAATTGCTAAAATTCCAGTTGAATTTTTTTCAAAGTCCCTGAAAAATTTTCCAATTTTCATCCCAATTCTTCACATTCCCATTGAAACTTTTCAAATCCCTCTCAAAACGGTTGAAACCTATATGAAGCTTTTAAAATTCTCTCTAGAATTTTCCAAATCCACCTCAACATGTTTACAATTTCACGTGAAAATTGCAAAAATTCCAGTTGAAATTTTTTCAAAGTCCCTTCAAAATTTTCAAATTTTCGTCCCAATTCTTCCCATTCCCCTTGAAACTTTTTAAATCCCTCTCAAAATTGTTGAAATCCTGTTGAATCTTTTAAAATTCTCTCTAGAATTTTCCAAATCCACCTCAACATGTTTACAATATCACGTCAAAATTGCTAAAATTCCAGTTGAAATTTTTTCAAAGTCCCTGAAAAATGTTCCAATTTTCGTTCCAATTCTTCACATTCCCATTGAAACTTTTCAAATCCCTCTTAAAACGGTTGAAAGCATGATGAAGCTTATAAAATTCTCTCTAGAATTTTCCAAATCCACCTCAACATGTTTACAATTTCACGTCAAAATTGCTAAAATTCCAGTTGAAATTTTTTCAAAGTCCCTGAAAAACTTTCCAATTTTCGTCCCAATCCTTCACATTCCCATTGAAACTTTTCAAATCCCTCTCAATATTGTTGAAATCCTGTTGGAAGTTTGAAAATTCTCTCTAGAATTTTCCAAATCCACCTCAACATGTTTACAATTTCACGTCAAAATTGCTAAAATTCCAGTTGCAATTTTTTCAAAGTCCCTGAAAAATTTTCCAATTTTCGTCCCAATTCTTCACATTCCCACTGAAACTTTGAAAATCCCTCTCAAAATAGTTGAAACGCTGATGAAGCTTTTAAAATTCTCTCTAGAATTTTCAAAACCCACCTCAACATGTTTACAATTTCACGTCAAAATTGCTAAAATTCCAGTTGAAATTTTTTCAAAGTCACTGAAAAATGTTCCAATTTTCGTCCCAAGTCTCCACATTCCCATTGAAACTTGTCAAATCCCTCTCAACATTGTTGAAATCCTGTTGAAGCTTTTAAAATTCTCTCTAGAATTTTCCAAATCCACCTCAACATGTTTATAATTTCACGTCAAAATTGCTAAAATTCCAGTTGAAATTTTTTCAAAGTCCCTTCAAAATTTTACAATTTTCATCCCAACTCTTCAAATTCCCATTGAAACTTTTCAAATCCCTCTCAAAATGGTTGAAACCTAGATGAAGCTTTTAAAATTCTCTCTGGAATTTTCCAAATCCACCTCAACATGTTTACAATTTCACATCAAAAGTGCTAAAATTCCAGTTGAAATTTTTTCAAAGTCCCTGAAAAATTTTCAAATTTTCGTCCCAATACTTCCCATTCCCCTTGAAACTTTTTAAATCCCTCTCAACATTGTTGAAATCCTGTTGAAGCTTTTAAAATTCTCTCTAGAATTTTCCAAATCCACCTCAACATGTTTACAATTTCACGTCAAAATTGCTAAAATTCCAGTTGCAATTTTTTCGAAGTCCCTTCAAAATTTTCCAATTTTCGTCCCAATTCTTCACATTGCCATTGAAATTTTTCAAATCTCTCTGAAAATGGTTGAAACCTAGATGAAGCTTTTAAAATTCTCTCTAGAATTTTCCAAATCCACCTCAACATGTTTACAATTTCACGTCAAAATTGCTAAAATTCCAGTTGAAATTTTTTCAAGTCCCTGAAAAATTTTCAAGTTTTCATCCCAATTCTTCACATTCCCACTGAAACTTTGCAAATCCCTCTCAAAATAGTTGAAACGCTGATGAAGCTTTTAAAATTCTCTCTAGAATTTTCAAAATCCATGTCCACATGTTTACAATTTCACGTCAAAATTGCTAAAATTCCAGTTGAAATTTTTTCAAAGTCCCTTCAAAATTTTCCAATTTTCGTCCCAATTCTTCACATTCCCACTGAAACTTTTCAAATCCCTCTCCAAACGGTTGAAACCCTGATGAAGCTTTTAAAATTCTCTCTAGAATTTTCAAAATCCACCTTAACATGTGTACAATATCACGTCAAAATTGCTAGAATTCCAGTTGAAATTTTTTCAAAGTCCCTGAAAAATTTTCCACTTTTCGTCCCAATTCTTCCCATTCCCATTGAAACTTTTCAAATCCCTCTCAACATTGTTGAAATCCTGTTGAAAGTTTGAAACTTCTCTCTAGAATTTTCCAAATCCACTTCAACATGTTTACAATTTCACGTCAAAATTGCTAAAATTCCAGTTGAAATTTCTTCAAAGTCCCTGAAAAATTTTCCAATTTTCGTCCCAATTCTTCACATTCCCACTGAAACTTTGAAAATCCCTCTCAAAATAGTTGAAACGCTGATGAAGCTTTTAAAATTCTCTCTAGAATTTTCAAAACCCACCTCAACATGTTTACAATTTCACGTCAAAATTGCTAAAATTCCAGTTGAAATTTTTTTCAAAGTCCCTGAAAAATGTTCCAATTTTCGTCCCAAGTCTCCACATTCCCATTGAAACTTGTCAAATCCCTCTCAACATTGTTGAAATCCTGTTGAAGCTTTTAAAATTCTCTCTAGAATTTTCCAAATCCACCTCAACATGTTTACAATATCACGTCAAAATTGCTAAAATTCCAGTTGAAATTTTTTCAAAGTCCCTGAAAAATTTTCCAATTTTCGTCCCAATTCTTCACATTTCCACTGAAACTTTTCAAATCCCTCTCAAAACGGTTGAAACCCTGATGAAGCTTTTAAAATTCTCTCTAGAATTTTCCAAATCCACCTCAACATATTTACAATTTGACGTCAAAATTGCTAAAATTCCAGTTGAAATTTTTTCAAAGTCCCTGAAAAATGTTCCAATTTTCGTCCCAATTCTTCTTATTCCCATTGAAACTTTTCAAATCCCTCTGCAAATGGTTGAAACCTAGATGAAGCTTTTAAAATTCTCTCTAGAATTTTCCAAATCCACCTCAACATGTTCACAATATCACGTCAAAATTGCTAAAATTCCAGTTGAAATTTTTTCAAAGTCCCTTCAAAATTTTCCAATTTTCCTCCCAATTCTTCCCATTCCCATTGAAACTTTTCAAATCCCTCTCAAAACGGTTGAAACCTAGATGAAGCTTTTAAAATTCTCTCTAGAATTTTCCAAATCCACCTCAACATGTTTACAATTTCACGTCAAAATTGCTAAAATTCCAGTTGAAATTTTTTCAAGTCCCTGAAAAATTTTCAAGTTTTCATCCCAATTCTTCACATTCCCACTGAAACTTTGCAAATCCCTCTCAAAATAGTTGAAACGCTGATGAAGCTTTTAAAATTCTCTCTAGAATTTTCCAAATCCATGTCCACATGTTTACAATTTCACGTCAAAATTGCTAAAATTCCAGTTGAAATTTTTTCAAAGTCCCTTCAAAATTTTCCAATTTTCGTCCCAATTCTTCACATTCCCACTGAAACTTTTCAAATCCCTCTCCCAAACGGTTGAAACCCTGATGAAGCTTTTAAAATTCTCTCTAGAATTTTCAAAATCCACCTTAACATGTGTACAATATCACGTCAAAATTGCTAGAATTCCAGTTGAAATTTTTTCAAAGTCCCTGAAAAATTTTCCACTTTTCGTCCCAATTCTTCCCATTCCCATTGAAACTTTTCAAATCCCTCTCAACATTGTTGAAATCCTGTTGAAAGTTTGAAACTTCTCTCTAGAATTTTCCAAATCCACTTCAACATGTTTACAATTTCACGTCAAAATTGCTAAAATTCCAGTTGAAATTTCTTCAAAGTCCCTGAAAAATTTTCCAATTTTCGTCCCAATTCTTCACATTCCCACTGAAACTTTGAAAATCCCTCTCAAAATAGTTGAAACGCTGATGAAGCTTTTAAAATTCTCTCTAGAATTTTCAAAACCCACCTCAACATGTTTAAAATTTCATGTCAAAATTGCAAAAAATTCCAGTTGAAAGTTTTTCAAAGTCCCTGAAAAATTTTCCAATTTTCGTCCCAATTCTTCCCATTCCCATTGAAACTTTTCAAATCCCTCTCAACATTGTTGAAATCCTGTTGAATCTTTTAAAATTCTCTCTAGAATTTTCCAAATCCACCTCAACATGTTCCCAATTTCACGTCACAATTGATAAAATTCCAGTTGAAATTTTTTCCAAGTCCCTGAAAAATTTTCAAATTTTCGTCCCAATTCTTCACATTTCCACTGAAACTTTTCAAATCCCTCTCAAAACGGTTGAAACCCTGATGAAGCTTTTAAAATTCTCTCTAGAATTTTCAAAATCCACCTTAACATGTGTACAATATCACGTCAAAATTGCTAGAATTCCAGTTGAAATTTTTTCAAAGTCCCTGAAAAATGTTCCAATTTTCGTCCCAATTCTTCACATTTCCACTGAAACTTTTCAAATCCCTCTCAAAACGGTTGAAACCCTGATGAAGCTTTTAAAATTCTCTCTAGAATTTTCCAAATCCACCTCAACATGTTTACAATTTCACGTCAAAATTGCTAAAATTCCAGTTGAAATTTTTTCAAAGTCCCTGAAAAATGTTCCAATTTTCGTCCCAATTCTTCTTATTCCCCTTGAAACTTTTCAAATCCCTCTGCAAATGGTTGAAACCTAGATGAAGCTTTTAAAATTCTCTCTAGAATTTTCCAAATCCACCTCAACATGTTTACAATTTCACGTCAAAATTGCTAAAATTCCAGTTGAAATTTTTTCAAGTCCCTGAAAAATTTTCAAATTTTCATCCCAATTCTTCACATTCCCACTGAAACTTTGCAAATCCCTCTCAAAATAATTGAAACGCTGATGAAGCTTTTAAAATTCTCTCTAGAATTTTCAAAATCCATGTCCACATGTTTACAATTTCACGTCAAAATTGCTAAAATTCCAGTTGAAATTTTTCAAAGTCCCTTAAAAATGTTCCAATTTTCGTCCCAGGTCTCCACATTCCCAATGAAACTTGTCAAATCCCTCTCAACATTGTTGAAAACTAGATGAAGCTTTTAAAATTCTCTCTAGAATTTTCCAAATCCACCTTAACATGTGTATAATATCACGACAAAATTGCTAGAATTCCAGTTGAAATTTTTTCAAAGTCCCTGAAAAATGTTCCAATTTTCGTCCCAATTCTTCACATTTCCACTGAAACTTTTTCAAATCCCTCTCAAAACGGTTGAAACCCTGATGAAGCTTTTTAAAATTCTCTCTAGAATTTTCCAAATCCACCTCAACATGTTTACAATTTCACGTCAAAATTGCAAAAATTCCAGTTGAAATTTTTTCAAAGTCCCTGAAAAATGTTCCAATTTTCGTCCCAATTCTTCTTATTCCCATTGAAACTTTTCAAATCCCTCTGCAAATGGTTGAAACCTAGATGAAGCTTTTAAAATTCTCTCTAGAATTTTCAAAATCCATGTCCACATGTTTACAATTTCACGTCAAAATTGCTAAAATTCCAGTTGAAATTTTTCAAAGTCCCTGAAAAATGTTCCAATTTTCGTCCCAAGTCTCCACATTCCCATTGAAACTTGTCAAATCCCTCTCAACATTGTTGAAAACTAGATGAAGCTTTTAAAATTCTCTCTAGAATTTTCCAAATCCACCTTAACATGTGTATAATATCACGTCAAAATTGCTAGAATTCCAGTTGAAATTTTTTCAAAGTCCCTGAAAAATGTTCCAATTTTCGTCCCAATTCTTCACATTTCCACTGAAACTTTTCAAATCCCTCTCAAAACGGTTGAAACCCTGATGAAGCTTTTAAAATTCTCTCTAGAATTTTCCAAATCCACCTCAACATGTTTACAATTTCACGTCAAAATTGCTAAAATTCCAGTTGAAATTTTTTCAAAGTCCCTGAAAAATGTTCCAATTTTCGTCCCAATTCTTCTTATTCCCATTGAAACTTTTCAAATCCCTCTGCAAATGGTTGAAACCTAGATGAAGCTTTTAAAAATTCTCTCTAGAATTTTCCAAATCCACCTCAACATGTTTACAATTTCACGTCAAAATTGCTAAAATTCCAGTTGAAATTTTTTCAAGTCCCTGAAAAATTTTCAAATTTTCATCCCAATTCTTCACATTCCCACTGAAACTTTGCAAATCCCTCTCAAAATAATTGAAACGCTGATGAAGCTTTTAAAATTTTCTCTAGAATTTTCAAAATCCATGTCCACATGTTTACAATTTCACGTCAAAATTGCTAAAATTCCAGTTGAAATTTTTTCAAAGTCCCTGAAAAATGTTCCAATGTTCGTCCCAAGTCTCCACATTCCCATTGAAACTTGTCAAATCCCTCTCAACATTGTTGAAAACTAGATGAAGCTTTTAAAATTCTCTCTAGAATTTTCCAAATCCACCTCAACATGTTGAAAATTTCATGTCAAAATTGCTAAAATTCCAGTTGAAATTTTTTCAAAGTCCCTGAAAAATGTTCCAATTTTCATCCCAATTCTTCCCATTCTCATTGAAACTTTTCAAATCCCTCTCAACATTGTTGAAATCCTGTTGAAAGTTTGAAACTTCTCTCTAGAATTTTCCAAATCCACCTCAACATGTTTACAATTTCACGTCAAAATTGCTAAAATTCCAGTTGAATTTTTTTCAAAGTCCCTTCAAAATTTTCCAATTTTCATCCCAATTCTTCACATTCCCATTGAAACTTTTCAAATCCCTCTCAAAACGGTTGAAACCTATATGAAGCTTTTAAAATTCTCTCTAGAATTTTCCAAATCCACCTCAACATGTTTACAATTTCACGTGAAAATTGCAAAAATTCCAGTTGAAATTTTTTCAAAGTCCCTTCAAAATTTTCAAATTTTCGTCCCAATTCTTCCCATTCCCCTTGAAACTTTTTAAATCCCTCTCAAAATTGTTGAAATCCTGTTGAATCTTTTAAAATTCTCTCTAGAATTTTCCAAATCCACCTCAACATGTTTACAATATCACATCAAAATTGCTAAAATTCCAGTTGAAATTTTTTCCAAGTCCCTGAAAAATTTTCAAATTTTCGTCCCAATTCTTCACATTTCCACTGAAACTTTTCAAATCCCTCTCAAAACGGTTGAAACCCTGATGAAGCTTTTAAAAATTCTCTCTAGAATTTTCAAAAATCCACCTTAACATGTGTACAATATCACGTCAAAATTGCTAGAATTCCAGTTGAAATTTTTCAAAGTCCCTCAAAAATGTTCCAATTTTCGTTCCAATTCTTCACATTCCCATTGAAACTTTTCAAATCCCTCTCAAAATAGTTGAAACGCTGATGAAGCTTTTAAAATTCTCTCTAGAATTTTCAAAACCCACCTCAACATGTTTACAATTTCACGTCAAAATTGCTAAAAATTCCAGTTGAAATTTTTTCAAAGTCCCTGAAAAATGTTCCAATTTTCGTCCCAAGTCTCCACATTCCCATTGAAACTTGTCAAATCCCTCTCAACATTGTTGAAATCCTGTTGAAGCTTTTAAAATCTCTCTAGAATTTTCCAAATCCACCTCAACATGTTTACAATTTCACGTCAAAATTGCTAAAATTCCAGTTGAAATTTTTTCAAAGTCCCTGAAAAATGTTCCAATTTTCGTCCCAATTCTTCTTATTCCCATTGAAACTTTTCAAATCCCTCTGCAAATGGTTGAAACCTAGATGAAGCTTTTAAAATTCTCTCTAGAATTTTCCAAATCCACCTCAACATGTTTACAATTTCACGTCAAAATTGCTAAAATTCCAGTTGAAATTTTTTCAAGTCCCTGAAAAATTTTCAAATTTTCATCCCAATTCTTCACATTCCCACTGAAACTTTGCAAATCCCTCTCAAAATAATTGAAACGCTGATGAAGCTTTTAAAATTCTCTCTAGAATTTTCAAAATCCATGTCCACATGTTTACAATTTCACGTCAAAATTGCAAAAATTCCAGTTGAAATTTTTTCAAAGTCCCTGAAAAATGTTCCAATTTTCGTCCCAGGTCTCCACATTCCCAATGAAACTTGTCAAATCCCTCTCAACATTGTTGAAAACTAGATGAAGCTTTTAAAATTCTCTCTAGAATTTTCCAAATCCACCTTAACACGTGTATAATATCACGTCAAAATTGCTAGAATTCCAGTTGAAATTTTTTCAAAGTCCCTGAAAAATGTTCCAATTTTCGTCCCAATTCTTCACATTTCCACTGAAACTTTTCAAATCCCTCTCAAAACGGTTGAAACCCTGATGAAGCTTTTAAAATTCTCTCTAGAATTTTCCAAATCCACCTCAACATGTTTACAATTTCACGTCAAAATTGCTAAAATTCCAGTTGAAATTTTTTCAAGTCCCTGAAAAATTTTCAAATTTTCATCCCAATTCTTCACATTCCCACTGAAACTTTGCAAATCCCTCTCAAAATAATTGAAACGCTGATGAAGCTTTTAAAATTCTCTCTAGAATTTTCAAAATCCATGTCCACATGTTTACAATTTCACGTCAAAATTGCTAAAATTCCAGTTGAAATTTTTTCAAAGTCCCTGAAAAATGTTCCAATTTTCGTCCCAAGTCTCCACATTCCCATTGAAACTTGTCAAATCCCTCTCAACATTGTTGAAAACTAGATGAAGCTTTTAAAATTCTCTCTAGAATTTTCCAAATCCACCTTAACATGTGTATAATATCACGTCAAAATTGCTAGAATTCCAGTTGAAATTTTTTCAAAGTCCCTGAAAAATGTTCCAATTTTCGTCCCAATTCTTCACATTTCCACTGAAACTTTTCAAATCCCTCTCAAAACGGTTGAAACCCTGATGAAGCTTTTAAAATTCTCTCTAGAATTTTCCAAATCCACCTCAACATGTTTACAATTTCACGTCAAAATTGCAAAAATTCCAGTTGAAATTTTTTCAAAGTCCCTGAAAAATGTTCCAATTTTCATCCCAATTCTTCTTATTCCCATTGAAACTTTTCAAATCCCTCTGCAAATGGTTGAAACCTAGATGAAGCTTTTAAAATTCTCTCTAGAATTTTCCAAATCCACCTTAACATGTGTATAATATCACGTCAAAATTGCTAGAATTCCAGTTGAAATTTTTTCAAAGTCCCTGAAAAATTTTCCAATTTTCATCCCAATTCTTCCCATTCTCATTGAAACTTTTCAAATCCCTCTCAACATTGTTGAAATCCTGTTGAAAGTTTGAAACTTCACACTAGAATTTTCCAAATCCACCTCAACATGTTTACAATTTCACGTCAAAATTGCTAAAATTCCAGTTGAATTTTTTTCAAAGTCCCTGAAAAATTTTCCAATTTTCATCCCAATTCTTCACATTCCCATTGAAACTTTTCAAATCCCTCTCAAAACGGTTGAAACCTATATGAAGCTTTTAAAATTCTCTCTAGAATTTTCCAAATCCACCTCAACATGTTTACAATTTCACGTGAAAATTGCAAAAATTCCAGTTGAAATTTTTTCAAAGTCCCTTAAAAATTTTCAAATTTTCGTCCCAATTCTTCCCATTCCCCTTGAAACTTTTTAAATCCCTCTCAAAATTGTTGAAATCCTGTTGAATCTTTTAAAATTCTCTCTAGAATTTTCCAAATCCACCTCAACATGTTTACAATATCACGTCAAAATTGCTAAAATTCCAGTTGAAATTTTTTCAAAGTCCCTGAAAAATGTTCCAATTTTCGTTCCAATTCTTCACATTCCCATTGAAACTTTTCAAATCCCTCTTAAAACGGTTGAAAGCATGATGAAGCTTATAAAATTCTCTCTAGAATTTTCCAAATCCACCTCAACATGTTTACAATTTCACGTCAAAATTGCTAAAATTCCAGTTGAAATTTTTTCAAAGTCCCTGAAAAATATTCCAATTTTCGTCCCAATTCTTCTTATTCCCATTGAAACTTTTCAAATCCCTCTTAAATTGGTTGAAACCTAGATGAAGCTTTTAAAATTCTCTCTAGAATTTTCCAAATCCACCTCAACATGTTCACAATATCACGTCAAAATTGCTAAAATTCCAGTTGAAATTTTTTCAAAGTCCCTGAAAAACTTTCCAATTTTCGTCCCAATCCTTCACATTCCCATTGAAACTTTTCAAATCCCTCTCAATATTGTTGAAATCCTGTTGGAAGTTTGAAAATTCTCTCTAGAATTTTCCAAATCCACCTCAACATGTTTACAATTTCACGTCAAAATTGCTAAAATTCCAGTTGCAATTTTTTCAAAGTCCCTGAAAAATTTTCCAATTTTCGTCCCAATTCTTCACATTCCCACTGAAACTTTGAAAATCCCTCTCAAAATAGTTGAAACGCTGATGAAGCTTTTAAAATTCTCTCTAGAATTTTCAAAACCCACCTCAACATGTTTACAATTTCACGTCAAAATTGCTAAAATTCCAGTTGAAATTTTTTCAAAGTCCCTGAAAAATGTTCCAATTTTCGTCCCAAGTCTCCACATTCCCATTGAAACTTGTCAAATCCCTCTCAACATTGTTGAAATCCTGTTGAAGCTTTTAAAATTCTCTCTAGAATTTTCCAAATCCACCTCAACATGTTTATAATTTCACGTCAAAATTGCTAAAATTCCAGTTGAAATTTTTTCAAAGTCCCTTCAAAATTTTACAATTTTCATCCCAACTCTTCAAATTCCCATTGAAACTTTTCAAATCCCTCTCAAAATGGTTGAAACCTAGATGAAGCTTTTAAAATTCTCTCTAGAATTTTCCAAATCCACCTCAACATGTTTACAATTTCACATCAAAAGTGCTAAAATTCCAGTTGAAATTTTTTCAAAGTCCCTGAAAAATTTTCAAATTTTCGTCCCAATACTTCCCATTCCCCTTGAAACTTTTTAAATCCCTCTCAACATTGTTGAAATCCTGTTGAAGCTTTTAAAATTCTCTCTAGAATTTTCCAAATCCACCTCAACATGTTTACAATTTCACGTCAAAATTGCTAAAATTCCAGTTGCAATTTTTTCGAAGTCCCTTCAAAATTTTCCAATTTTCGTCCCAATTCTTCACATTGCCATTGAAATTTTTCAAATCTCTCTGAAAATGGTTGAAACCTAGATGAAGCTTTTAAAATTCTCTCTAGAATTTTCCAAATCCACCTCAACATGTTTACAATTTCACGTCAAAATTGCTAAAATTCCAGTTGAAATTTTTTCAAGTCCCTTAAAAATTTTCAAGTTTTCATCCCAATTCTTCACATTCCCACTGAAACTTTGCAAATCCCTCTCAAAATAGTTGAAACGCTGATGAAGCTTTTAAAATTCTCTCTAGAATTTTCAAAATCCATGTCCACATGTTTACAATTTCACGTCAAAATTGCTAAAATTCCAGTTGAAATTTTTTCAAAGTCCCTTCAAAATTTTCCAATTTTCGTCCCAATTCTTCCCATTCCCACTGAAACTTTTCAAATCCCTCTCCAAACGGTTGAAACCCTGATGAAGCTTTTAAAATTCTCTCTAGAATTTTCAAAATCCACCTTAACATGTGTACAATATCACGTCAAAATTGCTAGAATTCCAGTTGAAATTTTTTCAAAGTCCCTGAAAAATTTTCCACTTTTCGTCCCAATTCTTCCCATTCCCATTGAAACTTTTCAAATCCCTCTCAACATTGTTGAAATCCTGTTGAAAGTTTGCAACTTCTCTCTAGAATTTTCCAAATCCACTTCAACATGTTTACAATTTCACGTCAAAATTGCTAAAATTCCAGTTGAAATTTCTTCAAAGTCCCTGAAAAATTTTCCAATTTTCGTCCCAATTCTTCACATTCCCACTGAAACTTTGAAAATCCCTCTCAAAATAGTTGAAACGCTGATGAAGCTTTTAAAATTCTCTCTAGAATTTTCAAAACCCACCTCAACATGTTTACAATTTCACGTCAAAATTGCTAAAATTCCAGTTGAAATTTTTTCAAAGTCCCTGAAAAATGTTCCAATTTTCGTCCCAAGTCTCCACATTCCCATTGAAACTTGTCAAATCCCTCTCAACATTGTTGAAATCCTGTTGAAGCTTTTAAAATTCTCTCTAGAATTTTCCAAATCCACCTCAACATGTTTACAATTTCACGTCAAAATTGCTAAAATTCCAGTTGAAATTTTTTCAAAGTCCCTGAAAAATTTTCCAATTTTCGTCCCAACTCTTCAAATTCCCATTGAAACTTTTCAAATCCCTCTCAAAATGGTTGAAACCTAGATGAAGCTTTTAAAATTCTCTCTAGAATTTTCCAAATCCACCTCAACATGTTTACAATTTCACATCAAAAGTGCTAAAATTCCAGTTGAAATTTTTTCAAAGTCCCTGAAAAATTTTCAAATTTTCGTACCAATTCTTCCCATTTCCCTTGAAACTTTTTAAATCCCTCTCAACATTGTTGAAATCCTGTTGAATCTTTTAAAATTCTCTCTAGAATTTTCCAAATCCACCTCAACATGTTTACAATATCACGTCAAAATTGCTAAAATTCCAGTTGAAATTTTTTCAAAGTCCCTGAAAAATGTTCCAATTTTCGTCCCAATTCTTCACATTTCCACTGAAACTTTTCAAATCCCTCTCAAAACGGTTGAAACCCTGATGAAGCTTTTAAAATTCTCTCTAGAATTTTCCAAATCCACCTCAACATATTTACAATTTGACGTCAAAATTGCTAAAATTCCAGTTGAAATTTTTTCAAAGTCCCTGAAAAATGTTCCAATTTTCGTCCCAATTCTTCTTATTCCCATTGAAACTTTTCAAATCCCTCTGCAAATGGTTGAAACCTAGATGAAGCTTTTAAAATTCTCTCTAGAATTTTCCAAATCCACCTCAACATGTTCACAATATCACGTCAAAATTGCTAAAATTCCAGTTGAAATTTTTTCAAAGTCCCTGAAAAATTTTCCAATTTTCCTCCCAATTCTTCCCATTCCCATTGAAACTTTTCAAATCCCTCTCAAAACGGTTGAAACCTAGATGAAGCTTTTAAAATTCTCTCTAGAATTTTCCAAATCCACCTCAACATGTTTACAATTTCACGTCAAAATTGCTAAAATTCCAGTTGCAATTTTTTCAAAGTCCCTTCAAAATTTTCCAATTTTCGTCCCAATTCTTCACATTCCCATTGAAATTTTTCAAATCCCTCTGAAAATGGTTGAAACCTAGATGAAGTTTTTAAAATTCTCTCTAGAATTTTCCAAATCCACCTCAACATGTTTACAATTTCACGTCAAAATTGCTAAAATTCCAGTTGAAATTTTTTCAAGTCCCTGAAAAATTTTAAAATTTTCATCCCAATTCTTCACATTCCCACTGAAACTTTGCAAATCCCTCTCAAAATAGTTGAAACGCTGATGAAGCTTTTAAAATTCTCTCTAGAATTTTCAAAATCCATGTCCACATGTTTACAATTTCACGTCAAAATTGCTAAAATTCCAGTTGAAATTTTTTCAAAGTCCCTGAAAAATGTTCCAATTTTCGTCCCAAGTCTCCACATTCCCATTGAAACTTGTCAAATCCCTCTCAACATTGTTGAAAACTAGATGAAGCTTTTAAAATTCTCTCTAGAATTTTCAAAATCCACCTCAACATGTTTACAATTTCACGTCAAAATTGCTAAAATTCCAGTTGCAATTTTTTCAAAGTCCCTGAAAAATTTTCAAATTTTCGTCCCAATTCTTCCCATTCCCCTTGAAACTTTTTAAATCCCTCTCAACATTGTTGAAATCCTGTTGAATCTTTTAAAATTATCTCTAGAATTTTCCAAATCCAATTCAACATGTTTACAGTATCACGTCAAAATTGCTAAAATTCCAGTTGAAATTTTTTCAAAGTCCCGGAAAAATTTTCCAATTTTCGTCCCAATTCTTCACATTCCCACTGAAACTTTGAAAATCCCTCTCAAAACGGTTGAAACCCTGATGGAGCTTTTAAAATTCTCTATAGAATTTTCAAAATCCACCTTAACATGTGTACAATTTCACGTCAAAATTGCTAAAATTCCAGTTGCAATTTTTTCAAAGTCCCTGAAAAATGTTCCAATTTCCGTTCCAATTCTTCACATTCCCATTGAAACTTTTCAAATCCCTGTTAAAACGGTTGAAACCCTGATGAAGCTTTTAAAATTCTCTCTAGAATTTTCCAAATCCACCTCAACATGTTTACAATTTCACGTCAAAATTGCTAAAATTCCAGTTGCAATTTTTTCAAAGTCCCTGAAAAATTTTCAAATTTTCATCCCAATTTTTCACATTCCCACTGAAACTTTGCAAATCCCTCTCAAAATAGTTGAAACGCTGATGAAGCTTTTAAAATTCTCTCTAGAATTTTCCAAATCCACCTCAGCATGTTTACAATTTCACGTCAAAATTGCTAAAATTCCAGTTGAAATTTTTTCAAAGTCCCTGAAAAATTTTCCAATTTTCGTCCCAATTCTTCACATTCCCACTGAAACTTTTAAAATCCCTCTCAAAATAGTTGAAACGCTGATGAAGCTTTTAAAATTCTCTCTAGAATTTTCAAAATCCACCTCAACATGTTTACAATTTCACGTCAAAATTGCAAAAATTCCAGTTGAAATTTTTTCAAAGTCCCTGAAAAATGTTCCAATTTTCGTCCCAAGTCTCCACATTCCCATTGAAACTTGTCAAATCCCTCTCAACATTGTTGAAAACTAGATGAAGCTTTTAAAATTCTCTCTAGAATTTTCCAAATCCACCTCAACATGTGTACAATATCACGTCAAAATTGCTAAAATTCCAGTTGAAATTTTTTCAAAGTCCCTTAAAAATTTTCCAATTTTCATCCCAATTCTTCACATTCCCATTGATACTTTTCAAATCCCTCTCAACATTGTTGAAATCCTGATGGAAGTTTGAAACTTCTCTCTAGAATTTTCCAAATCCACCTCAACATGTTTACAATTTCACGTCAAAATTGCTAAAATTCCAGTTGCAATTTTTTCAAAGTCCCTGAAAAATGTTCCGATTTTCGTCCCAAGTCTCCACATTCCCATTGAAACTTGTCAAATCCCTCTCAACATTGTTGAAATCCTGTTGAAGCTTTTAAAATTCTCTCTAGAATTTTCAAAATCCACCTCAACATGTTTACAATTTCACATCAAAAGTGCTAAAATTCCAGTTGAAATTTTTTCAAAGTCCCTGAAAAATTTTCAAATTTTCGTCCCAATTCTTCCCATTCTCCTTGAAACTTTTCAAATCCCTCTCAACATTGTTGAAATCCTGTTGAATCTTTTAAAATTCTCTCTAGAATTTTCCAAATCCACCTCAACATGTTTACAATTTCACGTCAAAATTGCTAAAATTCCAGTTGCAATTTTTTCAAAGTCCCTGAAAAATGTTCCAATTTTCGTCCCAAGTCTCCACATTCCCATTGAAACTTGTCAAATCCCTCTCAACATTGTTGAAATCCTGTTGAAGCTCTTAAAATTCTCTCTAGAATTTTCCAAATCCACCTCTACATGTTTACAATTTGACGTCAAAATTGCAAAAATTCCAGTTGAAGTTTTTTCAAAGTCCCTTCAAAATTTTCCAATTTTCGTCCCAACTCTTCAAATTCCCATTGAAACTTTTCAAATCCCTCTCAAAATTGTTGAAACCTAGATGAAGCTTTTAAAATTCTCTCTAGAATTTTCCAAATCCACCTCAACATGTTTACAAATTCACATCAAAAGTGCTAAAATTCCAGTTGAAATTTTTTCAAAGTCCCTGAAAAATTTTCAAATTTTCGTCCCAATTCTTCACATTCCCCTTGAAACTTTTTAAATCCCTCTCAACATTGTTGAAATCCTGTTGAATCTTTTAAAATTATCTCTAGAATTTTCCAAATCCACCTCAACATGTTCACAATATCACGTCAAAATTGCTAAAATTCCAGCTGAAATTTTTTCAAAGTCCCTGAAAAATTTTCCAATTTTCGTCCCAATTCTTCACATTCCCACTGAAACTTTGAAAATCCCTCTCAAAACGGTTGAAACCCTGATGGAGCTTTTAAAATTCTCTATAGAATTTTCAAAATCCACCTTAACATGTGTACAATATCACGTCAAAATTGCTAGAATTCCAGTTGAAATTTTTTCAAAGTCCCTGAAAAATTTTCCAATTTTCGTCCCAATTCTTCACATTCCCACTGAAACTTTTCAAATCCCTCTCAAAACGGTTGAAACCTAGATGAAGCTTTTAAAAATCTCTCTAGTATTTTCCAAATCCACCTCAACATGTTTAAAATTTCACGTCAAAATTGCTAAAATTCCAGTTGAAATTTTTTCAAAGTCCCTGAAAAATTTTCCACTTTTCGTCCCAATTCTTCCCATTCCCATTGAAACTTGTCAAATCCCTCTCAACATTGTTGAAATCCTGTTGAATCTTTTAAAATTCTCTCTAGAATTTTCCAAATCCACCTCAACATGTTTACAATATCACGTCAAAATTGCTAAAATTCCAGTTGAAATTTTTTCATAGTCCCTTCAAAATTTTCCAATTTTCGTCCCAATTCTTCACATTCCCACTGAAACTTTTCAAATCCCTCTCAAAACGGTTGAAACCTAGATGAAGCTTTTAAAATTCTCTCTAGAATTTTCAAAATCCACCTTAACATGTGTACAATATCACGTCAAAATTGCTAGAATTCCAGTTGAAATTTTTTCAAAGTCCCTGAAAAATTTTCCAATTTTCGTCCCAATTCTTCACATTCCCATTGATACTTTTCAAATCCCTCTCAACATTGTTGAAATCCTGTTGGAAGTTTGAAACTTCTCTCTAGAATTTTCCAAATCCACCTCAACATGTTTACAATATCACGTCAAAATTGCTAAAATTCCAGTTGAAATTTTTTCAAAGTCCCTGAAAAATGTTCCAATTTTCGTCCCAAGTCTCCACATTCCCATTGAAACTTTTCAAATCCCTCTCAACATTGTTGAAAACTAGATGAAGCTTTTAAAATTCTCTCTAGAATTTTCCAAATCCACCTCAACATGTTTACAATCTGACGTCAAAATTGCTAGAATTCCAGTTGAAATTTTTTCAAAGTCCCTGAAAAATTTTCCAATTTTCGTCCCAATTCTTCACATTCCCACTGAAACTTTTCAAATCCCTCTCAAAACGGTTGAAACCCTGATGAAGCTTTTAAAATTCTCTCTAGAATTTTCAAAATCCACCTTAACATGTGTACAATATCACGTCAAAATTGCTAGAATTCCAGTTGAAATTTTTTCAAAGTCCCTGAAAAATTTTCCAATTTTCGTCCCAATTCTTCACATTCCCATTGATACTTTTCAAATCCCTCTCAACATTGTTGAAATCCTGTTGGAAGTTTGAAACTTCTCTCTAGAATTTTCCAAATCCACCTCAACATGTTTACAATTTCACGTCAAAATTGCTAAAATTCCAGTTGCAATTTTTTCAAAGTCCCTGAAAAATGTTCCAATTTTCGTCCCAAGTCTCCACATTCCCATTGAAACTTGTCAAATCCCTCTCAACATTGTTGAAATCCTGTTGAAGCTTTTAAAATTCTCTCTAGAATTTTCCAAATCCACCTCAACATGTTTACAATTTCACGTCAAAATTGCCTCTACCGAGAGGGCAGGAGGTCCATCTCCTTTTGGGGGGTACCTCCCTGGGGCCTTTCCGACTGGCACGTCAGCGTGTTACTCCACCAGTCGATCTCCCTTTCGCACTCCCTGATGGTCCTCAGCGTCTCAACCTCCTCCTTAGGTTTGAGGACCATGTCGAGCAGGTCTTGCACCTGCTCACATCTCACACAGGTGGAGTGCTGGCCTCCCTCCCCCAGCAGCAGGCTCTGGCAGTGCCTGCAGTTGGAGACCTGAACAGCCACCGTTCGGGACAGAGCCTCAGTCTGCATAGCCACAGTCTGTTAGAGACAAGCTCTCCTCCTGGAGACGACCATGGTCGTCAGCAGTCTGGGGCGCTGGCAATAAGCTAGAGGGGCTGACAAGCAACAAGTGCTCTCTGCACCCTGCTGCACAAGCTACCACACCTGCTGCTGCAGCACAGTGTGGGAGGGACTCACCCGCTACACAAGCTGGTTGCTCCTCCCTGCACCTGGTGACTAGTCGCTGCCCTCCCAAAGGCTTTTTCAAGGCAAGGGGAGGGGGTGTGGTCGCCGTCACCGTGGGAACGCCCCCGCCACGTCAGCCGCTCTCTCGCAATGGCTGCCGGGGCTTTGGCGATCGGGACCCGCCGGGAATCACGCTGTCCCTGTACGTTTCCCTCTGAGCTTCCTGATCTCGGCTGAACCTCGTGGTCGGCTGAACCCCGCCGGCTCCGGCTCTCGCTGGGCTGGCTCCGATCAGCTGACTGAATGCTAGTATCGAGTTTCAGCCGCTTTTAAACCTCCCGCGTCACCGTGGGAACGCCCCCCGCCACGTCAGCCGCTCTCTCGCAATGGCTGCCGGGGCTTTGGCGATCGGGACCCGCCGGGAATCACGCTGTCCCTGTACGTTTCCCTCTGAGCTTCCTGATCTCGGCTGAACCTCGTGGTCGGCTGAACCCCGCCGGCTCCGGCTCTCGCTGGGCTGGCTCCGATCAGCTGACTGAATGCTAGTATCGAGTTTCAGCCGCTTTTAAACCTCCCGCGTCACCGTGGGAACGCCCCCCGCCACGTCAGCCGCTCTCTCGCAATGGCTGCCGGGGCTTTGGCGATCGGGACCCGCCGGGAATCACGCTGTCCCTGTACGTTTCCCTCTGAGCTTCCTGATCTCGGCTGAACCTCGTGGTCGGCTGAACCCCGCCGGCTCCGGCTCTCACTCGGCTGGCTCCGATCAGTTCCCTTCAAAATTTGGGAAATCCCGGTGAAACTTTTGAAATTCTCAGGAAATTTTCCAAATCCCCGACAAAATGGTGACACTTTCACGTCAAAATCTCTAAAACTACAGTGGAGATTCTTAAAATCAATGTTGACATGTTTGGAGTTCCCTTCAAAATGTTGGAAATCCCGGGGAAACTTTGGAAATTCTCAGGAAATTTTCCAAAACCCCGACAAAATTTTGAAACTTTCACATCAAAATCTCTAAAATTCCAGTTGAAATTTTTTCAAAGTCCATTAAAAATTTTCCAATTTTTGTCCCAATTCTTCCCATTCCCATTGAAACATTTCAAATCCCTCTCAAAATTGTTGAAATTCTGTTGGAGCTTTTAAAATTCTCTCTAGAATTTTCAAAATCCACTTCAACATGTTTACAATTTCACGTCAAAATTGCTAAAATTCCAGCTGAAATTTTTTCAAAGTCCCTGAAAAGTTTTCCAATTTTCGTCCCAATTCTTCCCATTCCCATTGAAACTTTTCAAATCCCTGTCAAAATTGTTGAAATCCTGTTGAAAGCTTGAAACTTCTCTCTAGAATTTTCAAAATCCATGTCCACATGTTTACAATTTCACGTCTAAAATTGCTAAAATTCCAGTTGAAATTTTTTCAAAGTCCCTGAAAAACTTTCTAATTTTCATCCCAATTCTTCTCATTCCCATTGAAACTTTTCAAATCCCTCTCAACATTGTTGAAACCTAGATGAAGCTTTTAAAATTCTCTCTAGAATTTTCCAAATCCACCTCAACATGTTTACAATTTCACGTCAAAATGGCTAAAATTCCAGTTGAAATTTTTTCAAAGTCCCTGAAAAATTTTCCAATTTTCGTCCCAATTCTTCACATTCCCATTGAAACTTTTCAAATCCCTCTCAACATTGTTGAAATCCTGTTGAAAGTTTGAAACTTCGCTCTAGAATTTTCAATATCCATGTCAACATGTTTACAATTTCATGTCAAAATTGCTAAAATTCCAGTTGAAATTTTTTCAAAGTCCCTGAAAAATGTTCCAATTTTCGTCCCAATTCTTCCCATTCCCATTGAAACTTTTCAAATCCCTCTCAACATTGTTGAAATTCTGTTGAAAGTTTGAAAATTCTCTCTAGAATTTTCCAAATCCACTTCAACATGTTTACAATTTCACGTCAAAATTGCTAAAATGCCAGTTGAAATTTTTTCAAAGTCCCTCTGAAATTTTCCAATTTTTGTCCCAATTCTTCCCATTCCCATTGAAACTTTTCAAATCCCTCTCAAAGTTGTTGAAATTCTGTTGAAGCTTTTAAAATTCTCTCTAGAATTTTCAAAATCCACTTCAACATGTTTACAATTTCACGTCAAAATTGCTAAAATTCCAGGTGAAATTTTTTCAAAGTCCCTGAAAAGTTTTCCAATTTTCGTCCCAATTCTTCCCATTCCCATTGAAACTTTTCAAATCCCTCTCAAAATTGTTGAAATCCTGTTGAAAGCTTGAAACTTCTCTCTAGAATTTTCAAAATCCATGTCCACATGTTTACAAATTCACGTCAAAAAATTGCTAAAATTCCAGTTGAAATTTTTTCAAAGTCCCTGAAAAACTTTCTAATTTTCATCCCAATTCTTCACATTCCCATTGAAACTTTTCAAATCCCTCTCAACATTGTTGAAATCCTGTTGAAAGCTTGAAACTTCTCTCTAGAATTTTCAAAATCCATGTCCACATGTTTATAATTTCATGTCAAAAAATGGCTAAAATTCCAGTTGAAATTTTTTCAAAGTCCCTTAAAAATTTTCCAATTTTTGTCCCAATTCTTCCCATTCCCATTGAAACTTTTCAAATCTCTCTCAAAATTGTTGAAATTCTCTTGAAGATTTTAAAATTCTCTCTAGAATTTTCAAAATCCATGTCCACATGTTTACAATTTCACGTCAAAAAATGGCTAAAATTCCAGTTGAAATTTTTTCAAAGTCCCTTAAAATGTTCCAATTTTTATCCCAATTCTTCCCATTCCCATTGAAACTTTTCAAATCCCTCTCAAAATTGTTGAAATTCTCTTGAAGCTTTTAAAATTCTCTCTAGAATTTTCAAAATCCACCTCAACATGTTTACAATTTCACGTCAAAAAATGGCTAAAATTCCAGTTGAAATTTTTTCAAAGTCCCTTAAAAATTTTCCAATTTTTGTCCCAATTCTTCCCATTCCCATTGAAACTTTTCAAATCCCTCTCAAAATTGTTGAAATTCTCTTGAAGCTTTTAAAATTCTCTCTAGAATTTTCAAAATCCATGTCCACATGTTTACAATTTCACGTCAAAAAATGGCTAAAATTCCAGTTGAAATTTTTTCAAAGTCCCTTAAAAATTTTCCAATTTTTGTCCCAATTCTTCCCATTCCCATTGAAACTTTTCAAATCTCTCTCAAAATTGTTGAAATTCTCTTGAAGATTTTAAAATTCTCTCTAGAATTTTCAAAATCCATGTCCACATGTTTATAATTTCACGTCAAAAAATGGCTAAAATTCCAGTTGAAATTTTTTCAAAGTCCCTTAAAAATGTTCCAATTTTTGTCCCAATTCTTCCCATTCCCATTGAAACTTTTCAAATCCCTCTCAAAATTGTTGAAATTCTCTTGAAGCTTTTAAAATTCTCTCTAGAATTTTCAAAATCCATGTCCACATGTTTATAATTTCACGTCAAAAAATGGCTAAAATTCCAGTTGAAATTGTTTCAAAGTCCCTTCAAAATTTTCCAATTTTTGTCCCAATTCTTCCCATTCCCATTGAAACTTTTCAAATCCCTCTCAAAATTGTTGAAATTCTCTTGAAGCTTTTAAAATTCTCTCTAGAATTTTCAAAATCCATGTCCACATGTTTACAATTTCACGTCAAAAAATGGCTAAAATTCGAGTTGAAATTTTTTCAAAGTCCCTTAAAAATTTTCCAATTTTTGTCCCAATTCTTCCCATTCCCATTGAAACCTTTGAAATCCCTCTCAAAATTGTTGAAATTCTCTTGAAGCTTTTAAAATTCTCTCTAGAATTTTCAAAATCCATGTCCACATGTTTACAATTTCATGTCAAAAAATGCCTAAAATTCCAGTTGAAATTTTTTCAAAGTCCCTTCAAAATTTTCCAATTTTTGTCCCAATTCTTCCCATTCCCATTGAAACTTTTCAAATCCCTCTCAAAATTGTTGAAATTCTCTTGAAGCTTTTAAAATTCTCTCCAGAATTTTCAAAATCCATGTCCACATGTTTACAATTTCACGTCAAAAAATGGCTAAAATTCCAGTTGAAATTTTTTCAGTCCCTTCAAAATTTTCCAATTTTTGTCCCAATTCTTCCCATTCCCATTGAAACTTTTCAAATCCCTCTCAAAATTCTTGAAATTCTCTTGAAGCTTTTAAAATTCTCTCCAGAATTTTCAAAATCCATGTCCACATGTTTACAATTTCACGTCAAAAAATGGCTAAAATTCCAGTTGAAATTTTTTCAAAGTCCCTTAAAAATTTTCCAATTTTTGTCCCAATTCTTCCCATTCCCATTGAAACTTTTCAAATCCCTCTCAAAATTGTTGAAATTCTCTTGAAGCTTTTAAAATTCTCTCTAGAATTTTCAAAATCCATGTCCACATGTTTACAATTTCAGGTCAAAAAATGGCTAAAATTCCAGTTGAAATTTTTTCAAAGTCCCTTAAAAATTTTCCAATTTTTGTCCCAATTCTTCCCATTCCCATTGAAACTTTTCAAATCCCTCTCAAAATTGTTGAAATTCTCCTGAAGCTTTTAAAATTCTCTCCAGAATTTTCAAAATCCATGTCCACATGTTTACAATTTCACGTCCAAAAATGGCTAAAATTCCAGTTGAAATGTTTTCAAAGTCCCTTCAAAATTTTCCAATTTTTGTCCCAATTCTTCCCATTCCCATTGAAACTTTTCAAATCCCTCTCAAAATGGTTGAAATTCTCTTGAAGCTTTTAAAATTCTCTCCAGAATTTTCAAAATCCATGTCCACATGTTTACAATTTCACGTCAAAAAATGGCTAAAATTCCAGTTGAAATTTTTTCAAAGTCCCTTAAAAATTTTCCAATTTTTGTCCCAATTCTTCCCATTCCCATTGAAACTTTTCAAATCCCTCTCAAAATTGTTGAAATTCTCTTGAAGCTTTTCAAATTCTCTCTAGAATTTTCAAAATCCATGTCCACATGTTTACAATTTCACGTCAAAAAATGCCTAAAATTCCAGTTGAAATTTTTTCAGTCCCTTCAAAATTTTCCAATTTTTGTCCCAATTCTTCCCATTCCCATTGAAACTTTTCAAATCCCTCTCAAAATTCTTGAAATTCTCTTGAAGCTTTTAAAATTCTCTCCAGAATTTTCAAAATCCATGTCCACATGTTTACAATTTCACGTCAAAAAATGGCTAAAATTCCAGTTGAAATTTTTTCAAAGTCCCTTAAAAATTTCCCAATTTTTGTCCCAATTCTTCCCATTCCCATTGAAACTTTACAAATCCCTCTCAAAAATCTTGAAATTCTCTTGAAGCTTTTAAAATTCTCTCCAGAATTTTCAAAATCCATGTCCACATGTTTACAATTTCACGTCAAAAAATGGCTAAAATTCCAGTTGAAATTTTTTCAAAGTCCCTTAAAAATTTTCCAATTTTTGTCCCAATTCTTCCCATTCCCATTGAAACTTTTCAAATCCCTCTCAAAATTCTTGAAATTCTCTTGAAGCTTTTAAAATTCTCTCTAGAATTTTCAAAATCCATGTCCACATGTTTACAATTTCACGTCAAAAAATGGCTAAAATTCCAGTTGAAATTTTTTCAAAGTCCCTTAAAATTTTCCAATTTTTGTCCCAGTTCTTCCCATTCCCATTGAAACTTTTCAAATCCCTCTCAAAATTGTTGAAATTCTCTTGAAGTATTTAAAATTCTCTCTAGAATTTTCAAAATCCATGTCCAAATGTTTACAATTTCACGTCAAAAAATGGCTAAAATTCCAGTTGAAATTTTTTCTAAGTCCCTTCAAAATTTTCCAATTTTTGTCCCAATTCTTCCCATTCCCATTGAAACTTTTCAAATCCCTCTCAAAATTGTTGAAATTCTCTTGAAGCTTTTAAAATTCTCTCTAGAATTTTCAAAATCCATGTCCACATGTTTACAATTTCACATAAAAAAATGGCTAAAATTCCAGTTGAAATTTTTTCAAAGTCCCTTAAAAATTTTCCAATTTTTGTCCCAATTCTTCCCATTCCCATTGAAACTTTTCAAATCCCTCTCAAAATTGTTGAAATTCTCTTGAAGCTTTTAAAATTCTCTCTAGAATTTTCAAAATCCATGTCCACATGTTTACAATTTCACGTCAAAAAATGCTAAAATTCCAGTTGAAATTTTTTCAAAGTCCCTTAAAAATTTTCCAATTTTTGTCCCAATTCTTCCCATTCCCATTGAAACTTTTCAAATCCCTCTCAAAATTGTTGAAATTCTCTTGAAGCTTTTAAAATTCTCTCTAGAATTTTCAAAATCCATGTCCACATGTTTACAATTTCACGTCAAAAAATGGCTAAAATTCCAGTTGAAATTTTTTCAAAGTCCCTTAAAAATTTTCCAATTTTTGTCCCAATTCTTCCCATTCCCATTGAAACTTTTCAAATCTCTCTCAAAATTGTTGAAATTCTCTTGAAGATTTTAAAATTCTCTCTAGAATTTTCAAAATCCATGTCCACATGTTTATAATTTCACGTCAAAAAATGGCTAAAATTCCAGTTGAAATTTTTTCAAAGTCCCTTAAAAATGTTCCAATTTTTGTCCCAATTCTTCCCATTCCCATTGAAACTTTTCAAATCCCTCTCAAAATTGTTGAAATTCTCTTGAAGCTTTTAAAATTCTCTCTAGAATTTTCAAAATCCATGTCCACATGTTTATAATTTCACGTCAAAAAATGGCTAAAATTCCAGTTGAAATTGTTTCAAAGTCCCTTCAAAATTTTCCAATTTTTGTCCCAATTCTTCCCATTCCCATTGAAACTTTTCAAATCCCTCTCAAAATTGTTGAAATTCTCTTGAAGCTTTTAAAATTCTCTCTAGAATTTTCAAAATCCATGTCCACATGTTTACAATTTCACGTCAAAAAATGGCTAAAATTCCAGTTGAAATTTTTTCAAAGTCCCTTCAAAATTTTCCAATTTTTGTCCCAATTCTTCCCATTCCCATTGAAACCTTTGAAATCCCTCTCAAAATTGTTGAAATTCTCTTGAAGCTTTTAAAATTCTCTCTAGAATTTTCAAAATCCATGTCCACATGTTTACAATTTCATGTCAAAAAATGGCTAAAATTCCAGTTGAAATTTTTTCAAAGTCCCTTCAAAATTTTCCAATTTTTGTCCCAATTCTTCCCATTCCCATTGAAACTTTTCAAATCCCTCTCAAAATTGTTGAAATTCTCTTGAAGCTTTTAAAATTCTCTCCAGAATTTTCAAAATCCATGTCCACATGTTTACAATTTCACGTCAAAAAATGGCTAAAATTCCAGTTGAAATTTTTTCAGTCCCTTCAAAATTTTCCAATTTTTGTCCCAATTCTTCCCATTCCCATTGAAACTTTTCAAATCCCTCTCAAAATTCTTGAAATTCTCTTGAAGCTTTTAAAATTCTCTCCAGAATTTTCAAAATCCATGTCCACATGTTTACAATTTCACGTCAAAAAATGGCTAAAATTCCAGTTGAAATTTTTTCAAAGTCCCTTAAAAATTTTCCAATTTTTGTCCCAATTCTTCCCATTCCCATTGAAACTTTTCAAATCCCTCTCAAAATTGTTGAAATTCTCTTGAAGCTTTTAAAATTCTCTCTAGAATTTTCAAAATCCATGTCCACATGTTTACAATTTCAGGTCAAAAAATGGCTAAAATTCCAGTTGAAATTTTTTCAAAGTCCCTTCAAAATTTTCCAATTTTTGTCCCAATTCTTCCCATTCCCATTGAAACTTTTCAAATCCCTCTCAAAATTCTTGAAATTCTCCTGAAGCTTTTAAAATTCTCTCCAGAATTTTCAAAATCCATGTCCACATGTTTACAATTTCACGTCCAAAAATGGCTAAAATTCCAGTTGAAATGTTTTCAAAGTCCCTTCAAAATTTTCCAATTTTTGTCCCAATTCTTCCCATTCCCATTGAAACTTTTCAAATCCCTCTCAAAATGGTTGAAATTCTCTTGAAGCTTTTAAAATTCTCTCCAGAATTTTCAAAATCCATGTCCACATGTTTACAATTTCACGTCAAAAAATGGCTAAAATTCCAGTTGAAATTTTTTCAAAGTCCCTTAAAAATTTTCCAATTTTTGTCCCAATTCTTCCCATTCCCATTGAAACTTTTCAAATCCCTCTCAAAATTGTTGAAATTCTCTTGAAGCTTTTCAAATTCTCTCTAGAATTTTCAAAATCCATGTCCACATGTTTACAATTTCACGTCAAAAAATGCCTAAAATTCCAGTTGAAATTTTTTCAGTCCCTTCAAAATTTTCCAATTTTTGTCCCAATTCTTCCCATTCCCATTGAAACTTTTCAAATCCCTCTCAAAATTCTTGAAATTCTCTTGAAGCTTTTAAAATTCTCTCCAGAATTTTCAAAATCCATGTCCACATGTTTACAATTTCACGTCAAAAAATGGCTAAAATTCCAGTTGAAATTTTTTCAAAGTCCCTTAAAAATTTCCCAATTTTGTCCCAATTCTTCCCATTCCCATTGAAACTTTACAAATCCCTCTCAAAATTGTTGAAATTCTCTTGAAGCTTTTAAAATTCTCTCCAGAATTTTCAAAATCCATGTCCACATGTTTACAATTTCACGTCAAAAAATGGCTAAAATTCCAGTTGAAATTTTTTCAAAGTCCCTTAAAAATTTTCCAATTTTTGTCCCAATTCTTCCCATTCCCATTGAAACTTTTTCAAATCCCTCTCAAAATTCTTGAAATTCTCTTGAAGCTTTTAAAATTCTCTCTAGAATTTTCAAAATCCATGTCCACATGTTTACAATTTCACGTCAAAAAATGGCTAAAATTCCAGTTGAAATTTTTTCAAAGTCCCTTAAAAATTTTCCAATTTTTGTCCCAGTTCTTCCCATTCCCATTGAAACTTTTCAAATCCCTCTCAAAATTGTTGAAATTCTCTTGAAGCTTTTAAAATTCTCTCTAGAATTTTCAAAATCCATGTCCACATGTTACAATTTCACGTCAAAAATTGGCTAAAATTCCAGTTGAAATTTTTTCAAAGTCCCTTAAAAATTTTCCAATTTTTGTCCCCAATTCTTCCCATTCCCATTGAAACTTTTCAAATCCCTCTCAAAATTGTTGAAATTCTCTTGAAGTATTTAAAATTCTCTCTAGAATTTTCAAAATCCATGTCCAAATGTTTACAATTTCACGTCAAAAAATGGCTAAAATTCCAGTTGAAATTTTTTCAAAGTCCCTTCAAAATTTTCCAATTTTTGTCCCAATTCTTCCCATTCCCATTGAAACTTTTCAAATCCCTCTCAAAATTGTTGAAATTCTCTTGAAGCTTTTAAAATTCTCTCTAGAATTTTCAAAATCCATGTCCACATGTTTACAATTTCACATAAAAAAATGGCTAAAATTCCAGTTGAAATTTTTTCAAAGTCCCTTAAAAATTTTCCAATTTTTGTCCCAATTCTTCCCATTCCCATTGAAACTTTTCAAATCCCTCTCAAAATTGTTGAAATTCTCTTGAAGCTTTTAAAATTCTCTCTAGAATTTTCAAAATCCATGTCCACATGTTTACAATTTCACGTCAAAAAATGCTAAAATTCCAGTTGAAATTTTTTCAAAGTCCCTTAAAAATTTTCCAATTTTTGTCCCAATTCTTCCCATTCCCATTGAAACTTTTCAAATCCCTCTCAAAATTGTTGAAATTCTCTTGAAGCTTTTAAAATTCTCTCTAGAATTTTCAAAATCCATGTCCACATGTTTACAATTTCACGTCAAAAAATGGCTAAAATTCCAGTTGAAATTTTTTCAAAGTCCCTTAAAAATTTTCCAATTTTTGTCCCAATTCTTCCCATTCCCATTGAAACCTTTCAAATCCCTCTCAAAATTGTTGAAATTCTCTTGAAGCTTTTAAAATTCTCTCTAGAATTTTCAAAATCCATGTCCACATGTTTACAATTTCACGTCAAAAAATGGCTAAAATTCCAGTTGAAATTTTTTCAAAGTCCCTTCAAAATTTTCCAATTTTTGTCCCAATTCTTCCCATTCCCATTGAAACTTTTCAAATCCCTCTCAAAATTCTTGAAATTCTCTTGAAGCTTTTAAAATTCTCTCAGAATTTTCAAAATCCATGTCCACATGTTTACAATTTCACGTCAAAAAATGGCTAAAATTCCAGTTGAAATTTTTTCAAAGTCCTTAAAAATTTCCCAATTTTTGTCCCAATTCTTCCCATTCCCATTGAAACTTTACAAATCCCTCTCAAAATTGTTGAAATTCTCTTGAAGCTTTTAAAATTCTCTCCAGAATTTTCAAAATCCATGTCCACATGTTTACAATTTCACGTCAAAAAATGGCTAAAATTCCAGTTGAAATTTTTTCAAAGTCCCTTCAAAATTTTCCAATTTTTGTCCCAGTTCTTCCCATTCCCATTGAAACTTTTCAAATCCCTCTCAAAATTGTTGAAATTCTCTTGAAGCTTTTAAAATTCTCTCTAGAATTTTCAAAATCCATGTCCACATGTTTACAATTTCACGTCAAAAAATGGCTAAAATTCCAGTTGAAATTTTTTCAAAGTCCCTTAAAAATTTTCCAATTTTTGTCCCAATTCTTCCCATTCCCATTGAAACTTTTCAAATCCCTCTCAAAATTGTTGAAATTCTCTTGAAGCTTTTAAAATTCTCTCTAGAATTTTCAAAATCCATGTCCACATGTTTACAATTTCACGTCAAAAAATGGCTAAAATTCCAGTTGAAATTTTTTCAAAGTCCCTTAAAAATTTTCCAATTTTTGTCCCAATTCTTCCCATTCCCATTGAAACTTTTCAAATCCCTCTCAAAATTGTTGAAATTCTCTTGAAGCTTTTAAAATTCTCTCTAGAATTTTCAAAATCCATGTCCACATGTTTACAATTTCACGTCAAAAAATGGCTAAAATTCCAGTTGAAATTTTTTCAAAGTCCCTTAAAAATTTTCCAATTTTTGTCCCAATTCTTCCCATTCCCATTGAAACTTTTCAAATCCCTCTCAAAATTGTTGAAATTCTCTTGAAGCTTTTAAAATTCTCTCTAGAATTTTCAAAATCCATGTCCACATGTTTACAATTTCACGTCAAAAAATGGCTAAAATTCCAGTTGAAATTTTTTCAAAGTCCCTTCAAAATTTTCCAATTTTTGTCCCAATTCTTCCCATTCCCATTGAAACTTTTCAAATCCCTCTCAAAATTGTTGAAATTCTCTTGAAGCTTTTAAAATTCTCTCTAGAATTTTCAAAATCCATGTCCACATGTTTACAATTTCACATCAAAAAATGGCTAAAATTCCAGTTGAAATTTTTTCAAAGTCCCTTAAAAATTTTCCAATTTTTGTCCCAATTCTTCCCATTCCCATTGAAACTTTTCAAATCCCTCTCAAAATTGTTGAAATTCTCTTGAAGCTTTTAAAATTCTCTCTAGAATTTTCAAAATCCATGTCCACATGTTTACAATTTCACGTCAAAAAATGCTAAAATTCCAGTTGAAATTTTTTCAAAGTCCCTTAAAAATGTTCCAATTTTTGTCCCAATTCTTCCCATTCCCATTGAAACTTTTCAAATCCCTCTCAAAATTGTTGAAATTCTCTTGAAGCTTTTAAAATTCTCTCTAGAATTTTCAAAATCCATGTCCACATGTTTACAATTTCACGTCAAAAAATGGCTAAAATTCCAGTTGAAATTTTTTCAAAGTCCCTTAAAAATTTTCCAATTTTTGTCCCAATTCTTCCCATTCCCATTGAAACCTTTCAAATCCCTCTCAAAATTGTTGAAATTCTCTTGAAGCTTTTAAAATTCTCTCTAGAATATTCAAAATCCATGTCCACATGTTTACAATTTCACGTCAAAAAATGGCTAAATTCCAGTTGAAATTTTTTCAAAGTCCCTTCAAAATGTTCCAATTTTTGTCCCAATTCTTCCCATTCCCATTGAAACTTTTCAAATCCCTCTCAAAATTCTTGAAATTCTCTTGAAGCTTTTAAAATTCTCTCCAGAATTTTCAAAATCCATGTCCACATGTTTACAATTTCACGTCAAAAAATGGCTAAAATTCCAGTTGAAATTTTTTCAAAGTCCCTTAAAAATTTCCCAGTTTTTGTCCCAATTCTTCCCATTCCCATTGAAACTTTTCAAATCCCTCTCAAAATTGTTGAAATTCTCTTGAAGCTTTTAAAATTCTCTCCAGAATTTTCAAAATCCATGTCCACATGTTTACAATTTCACGTCAAAAAATGGCTAAAATTCTAGTTGAAATTTTTTCAAAGTCCCTTAAAAATTTTCCAATTTTTGTCCCAATTCTTCCCATTCCCATTGAAACTTTTCAAATCCCTCTCAAAATTGTTGACATTCTCTTGAAGCTTTTAAAATTCTCTCTAGAATTTTCAAAATCCATGTCCACATGTTTACAATTTCACGTCAAAAAATGGCTAAAATTCCAGTTGAAATTTTTTCAGAGTCCCTTAAAAATTTTCCAATTTTTGTCCCAGTTCTTCCCATTCCCATTGAAACTTTTCAAATCCCTCTCAAAATTGTTGAAATTCTCTTGAAGCTTTTAAAATTCTCTCTAGAATTTTCAAAATCCATGTCCACATGTTTACAATTTCACGTCAAAAAATGGCTAAAATTCCAGTTGAAATTTTTTCAAAGTCCCTTAAAAATTTTCCAATTTTTGTCCCAATTCTTCCCATTCCCATTGAAACTTTTCAAATCCCTCTCAAAATTCTTGAAATTCTCTTGAAGTATTTAAAATTCTCTCTAGAATTTTCAAAATCCATGTCCACATGTTTACAATTTCACGTCAAAAAATGGCTAAAATTCCAGTTGAAATTTTTTCAAAGTCCCTTCAAAATTTTCCAATTTTTGTCCCAATTCTTCCCATTCCCATTGAAACTTTTCAAATCCCTCTCAAAATTGTTGAAATTCTCTTGAAGCTTTTAAAATTCTCTCTAGAATTTTCAAAATCCATGTCCACATGTTTACAATTTCACGTCAAAAAATGCTAAAATTCCAGTTGAAATTTTTTCAAAGTCCCTTCAAAATTTTCCAATTTTTGTCCCAATTCTTCCTATTGCCATTGAAACTTTTCAAATCCCTCTCAAAATTGTTGAAATTCTCTTGAAGCTTTTAAAATTCTCTCCAGAATTTTCAAAATCCATGTCCACATGTTTACAATTTCACGTCAAAAAATGGCTAAAATTCCAGTTGAAATTTTTTCAAAGTCCCTTAAAAATTTTCCAATTTTTGTCCCAATTCTTCCCATTCCCATTGAAACTTTTCAAATCCCTCTCAAAATTGTTGAAATTCTCTTGAAGCTTTTAAAATTCTCTCTAGAATTTTCAAAATCCATGTCCACATGTTTATAATTTCACGTCAAAAAATGGCTAAAATTCCAGTTGAAATTTTTTCAAAGTCCCTTAAAAATTTTCCAATTTTTGTCCCAATTCTTCCCATTCCCATTGAAACTTTTCAAATCCCTCTCAAAATTGTTGAAATTCTCTTGAAGCTTTTAAAATTCTCTCTAGAATTTTCAAAATCCATGTCCACATGTTTACAATTTCACGTCAAAAAATGGCTAAAATTCCAGTTGAAATTTTTTCAAAGTCCCTTCAAAATTTTCCAATTTTTGTCCCAATTCTTCCCATTCCCATTGAAACTTTTCAAATCCCTCTCAAAATTGTTGAAATTCTCTTGAAGCTTTTAAAATTCTCTCTAGAATTTTCAAAATCCATGTCCACATGTTTACAATTTCACGTCAAAAAATGCTAAAATTCCAGTTGAAATTTTTTCAAAGTCCCTTCAAAATTTTCCAATTTTTGTCCCAATTCTTCCTATTGCCATTGAAACTTTTCAAATCCCTCTCAAAATTGTTGAAATTCTCTTGAAGCTTTTAAAATTCTCTCCAGAATTTTCAAAATCCATGTCCACATGTTTACAATTTCACGTCAAAAAATGGCTAAAATTCCAGTTGAAATTTTTTCAAAGTCCCTTAAAAATTTTCCAATTTTTGTCCCAATTCTTCCCATTCCCATTGAAACTTTTCAAATCCCTCTCAAAATTGTTGAAATTCTCTTGAAGCTTTTAAAATTCTCTCTAGAATTTTCAAAATCCATGTCCACATGTTTATAATTTCACGTCAAAAAATGGCTAAAATTCCAGTTGAAATTTTTTCAAAGTCCCTTAAAAATTTTCCAATTTTTGTCCCAATTCTTCCCATTCCCATTGAAACTTTTCAAATCCCTCTCAAAATTGTTGAAATTCTCTTGAAGCTTTTAAAATTCTCTCTAGAATTTTCAAAATCCATGTCCACATGTTTACAATTTCACGTCAAAAAATGGCTAAAATTCCAGTTGAAATTTTTTCAAAGTCCCTTAAAAATGTTCCAATTTTTGTCCCAATTCTTCCCATTCCCATTGAAACTTTTCAAATCCCTCTCAAAATTGTTGAAATTCTCTTGAAGCTTTTAAAATTCTCTCTAGAATTTTCAAAATCCATGTCCACATGTTTACAATTTCACGTCAAAAAATGGCTAAAATTCCAGTTAAAATTGTTTCAAAGTCCCTTAAAAATTTTCCAATTTTTGTCCCAATTCTTCCCATTCCCATTGAAACTTTTCAAATCCCTCTCAAAATTGTTGAAATTCTCTTGAAGCTTTTAAAATTCTCTCTAGAATTTTCAAAATCCATGTCCACATGTTTACAATTTCACATCAAAAAATGGCTAAAATTCCAGTTGAAATTTTTTCAAAGTCCCTTAAAAATTTTCCAATTTTTGTCCCAATTCTTCCCATTCCCATTGAAACTTTTCAAATCCCTCTCAAAATTGTTGAAATTCTCTTGAAGCTTTTAAAATTCTCTCTAGAATTTTCAAAATCCATGTCCACATGTTTACAATTTCACGTCAAAAAATGGCTAAAATTCCAGTTGAAATTTTTTCAAAGTCCCTTCAAAATTTTCCAATTTTTGTCCCAATTCTTCAAATTCCCATTGAAACTTTTCAAATCTCTCTCAAAATTGTTGAAATTCTCTTGAAGATTTTAAAATTCTCTCTAGAATTTTCAAAATCCATGTCCACATGTTTACAATTTCACGTCAAAAAATGGCTAAAATTCCAGTTGAAATTTTTTCAGTCCCTTCAAAATTTTCCAATTTTTGTCCCAATTCTTCCCATTCCCATTGAAACTTTTCAAATCCCTCTCAAAATTGTTGAAATTCTCTTGAAGCTTTTAAAATTCTCTCTAGAATTTTCAAAATCCATGTCCACATGTTTACAATTTCACGTCAAAAAATGGCTAAAATTCCAGTTGAAATTTTTTCAAAGTCCCTTCAAAATTTTCCAATTTTTGTCCCAATTCTTCCCATT